>NC_142211.1:9213390-9269506 GCF_049639895.1 Pseudopodoces humilis | reverse complement strand
GCTGTTGACACTTGCTGACATCCCCCGCCCTTGGCCCACACAGACAGCTCCAGACCAAGGACCGTCTGCCCCTCTCAGCGGCTGCCGGGCTGAGAGAGGCACCAGAGTGGCCTGAAATCCAACACCATAACTGCCTGCCATGGCCTACACCAGATTTAACACTTTCACTACACAGATGAGACCTGCAGACTTTAATCCTCTCTCCAGAGAGAGAAAAGATGGAGCAATCAACACATAAAGAAACAACATGAAACATCAAGGCCAGTAAAAGAAGGAGTCAAGCCTCAGATGGAAGGAGAATGAGGAGATGGTCTAATAGGCTGAAATATTCTTTTGGTAGGGCCATGGAGATGGACAATAATGTTCTGAAAATAACTCCTTTAATTCATGAAAGAGTATTGGGGAAATGAAGTATTCAAGCTGTAGATCTGAGCAAAGGTATCCATTGATGAAGCTAAGCAGATGGTAGAGTAGCTGTGACCCCATGAGACGCTTGAACAGGGAGAGAATGAGAGCTGATGAAGACCCTTTACCCCCAGGGAGAGAAGAAGAAAACCTCTGTTCCCAGACATGATCACAGAGACAGATGGAGAGAACCTTTGCCTTGGAATGACTCATCCTTAAAATAATACCCCTTGAGTTCATGGCCCATGAACACACCTCTAGAAAGGCTGTGAAAATGGGAAGAGGGCACGATGGCAGAGTTTGTGCCCGGGTGGCTGCTATTCGTAGAAATGAAAAACTACAAGAGAACTGTTTCTTGTGAAGAACTCTCCATGGAATGACAAGAGAAAATTCCTCTCCCTACATAGACTGATGAAAAGACTATTGTATAATTGGTATTGCTTTAACATCCCAAGTTTTGTCTCTATGGTGTCAGTTGGGAAAGGAAAAGTTAGGTAGGGGGAGGAAAGGTTTCTGGAGGTTTTATTCTGGTTTCTTATTCTTGTAGTCCTGTTAATAAAGTTTTTTAATTCCTTTTAAGTTTTAAGCCTGTTTTGCCCTTCTCCTAATCCATATCTCACAGCAAGAAATGAGTAAGTACCCTGGTGATTTTAGCTAGCGCTAAATCCCACCACAGTCACTAAGCCAGGTGGTCTGGTGTGACCCATCACAGCTCTCCTCCTGCTCTTACTGACCTCACAACCAGCTCCAGCACACTACTTGCACATCTAATTGCAAATGAAAGACTCCCACCCCTTTGCTGATGCAGGACGGCATGGAAACCATAAGATGAGTTTTCTCCCAACTAGGTAGAGGGTTTGCAGCAGAAGACACTCTGTATGCACAGCCAGCAGCACACTCAGGCAAATACTGCTGCTCAACTCACATTAAGCCACAGTAATGCAATCACCCCATTGAGCCCTTTTTTGAACAAACCACTGAGATAATATTATCCACTGGGGACCTGCAATTTGGAGAATTAATTTAGTCTAGTAACTCCTAGCAATGTTGCAGGCAATCAAACAAAAAAAAATATAATCTGTGTCTAAATTGCCTGTAACCAACCCTTCAGGTGATGCCCTGCAACTGCCAGGTCTCCTTGGGCAGGTGGAGCAAGTACTAACTTTTTACTTGGGATTTTCATGCATATGAACACTTAATCCTTGAGGAACTTCATTGTGAAGGACTAGCACTCCAATAAGTTCTTCACCTTGTTCTTTGGGATGGTCAGCTTCAGCCAGCACAGCTTTCTTAGTCCTATGGTTTAGTTTTAGGTAGTCCTGCAAGGAGCAGGGAGTTGGACTTCATGATACCTATGGGATCCATCCAACTTGAGTTATTCTACGATTCTTTTCTGAGATGCACATTTAGCATTTAGTACAGTTCCTTAAAACACGGCCTGTCCTTCATTAGTTCAAAGTTTCCAAATCATAAACAGGACAGTAACTACAGTTTTAACAGCATCTCTGCTTAGGTGCTTTCAGCTTCCCAGAAGTTTTTACATTGTTACCCTCTAAACACTATGTGATTTAGCTACATGCTACTATTGTTTCTCATCCTTGCAGGCAAGTATACTACCAGACATACTTTTGTCCTTTAAAAAAAAAAAAAAGCTTTTGGTCTTGAGTTTCTTCAAGAGAAGAGCTCACCCACAAATGGCAGCTTTTCACAGCCACCATTACACTGGCTCAAGTTTGCATCCTGCTTAGCATGAACAGCTGTGACATCCCCAGTGGACTTGGGATGTTCCCTCTGCACCCCAAAAGAGAGTCCCTGTGGTAGCTTCAGCAAAACCTCCATCAGCTCCCAGGAGGGCATGGAGAAGACAGGAGCATAAGGAGGAAGATGTAAACCTGATTTCTAAATGTTGTTTCAAGGGTTCAGACTGTTGCCAGAATGATTTTTGCTTTTATATTTCCTTCATATGTACTTTTAGCTCTGTAGACTATTTTGTATAGTTATATAGTTCTTAGCTAGTCCCAGTACTTTTCCCCAACTTTTCGCTACCCTGATGGGCAGAAAGACAAAACGCATTCCAAGGCTCCTATCCTATCTTGGTTCTTCCTAGCAACCAGGGTTGAGACCAGGTCTTCAAGACATTTTTATAAACAAAGTTTAGTTCCCATCTGAGGGGTGAGGATTTAGAAGGGACTTGAACTGGGGGGGAATTGCCTTACCACTTATGCTCCTAATTGGTGATTTTTGTCAATTACACTAATTTTCTAAACTTATAAAACTGCATTCACCCCATGTGGAGGTGGGCATTTTGGGTATTTTCCATATCTGCTCCTTGGAGGCCACCAATAAAGACCAGCCTTTATATTACCTCCTATATTAATATTATCTCAAAAGTATGTTGTTTCATTTCTAGGTTCATTAAGGCATCAAGACCCACACACTGTTAAACTTAATTAATTTGATTTGGAAATCCTACTAAGAAGGAAAAGAGTGCTTCAGCCTTTCCTTCCTCTCTTTATTGTGTTTCAACACCATCTGTTGAGTTCAGTAAATATGTTACAAGTCATTTAGCTTTATGCTAATTTTCAGCAAGTACCCAGTTCATCCATAGCATTTTGTTTTGTTCCAATTAAGAACAGCACTTCAGCACTAAAACAACATCTTGATATTGTTGCTTTCTTTAATAAACATCCTCTTCTGTCATTGCAAAGCCTTCAGTAAATGGCCCTGAAAGAACAGAAGACATTTCTGCATTGGCTTATTTTCCTTTCTGAAAACCTGTCCTAGGGTGACTATATGATACTTGTATCCCCAATCGTATGTTCTGCTTATGCTGGATATTAAGTTCTGCACCTTTAAGACTGGTTCCAAGAGCGAAGGGGGGGGGAAGAAGAAGCACACAGTATGTTTTCAGAAACTGTGCTAACTGCTCCACATTCCTTCTCCTGGACTGTGTTGTCTGCAAATGCGAGGTTTGTGGGAACAAGCACAGAGATTTCTTTGGTCAAGTCCTGCTGAGAAAGAATTTTGCAAGGCAAAATGCTGGGACAACTTGGTTACATGTATATGTTTCTTAGTTATATATGTGTTTATATATATCTTTAACCAGAGAGTGAAAGATTAAGGAGGGTAACCAAGAAGGAAAAACATTTTTTAATAAGACAACAAACAGTGGACAGGAAGATAATTCCTGAGAACTCAGAATTATATAATAGTATATGTGGAATAGCAGGTATTCACATTAAAAAAAAAAAAAAAAAAAAAAAAGAATGCTGTCCTTTAAATACAAGCTAGAAAAAAATAGCTTTAAAATTCACACACAGGACTATAAGACATACTGCTTTAGGGTCCATTCCCAATCCTCACATGATTTTATGTGCCCATGATTCACCTAGCCATATATGATTTCTTTTCTCTTAACTTCTAGGACCAAATCCAAGGTAGCACATATGCATCCACAGCACAGCCTAGGCAGATCTGAGGACTCTACAGCTCATCAACTAATTCCCAAAAATCCCACCCAACGCCAAGGGTTTGGATCAGCTCATGCTTTGACTGAAATCTTAGTGTCAAAAGCATCCCTGCCAGGCAAGTCCTGAGATGCCATCATCTCCTCAGACCCCTCAAGTTCAGCCAGCTCCTGCCTTAGGACAAACCAGATACCACAACTGTGCATCTACCTATGGATGCTAACTATGAAGCAGGGAGCACAGTGCCTGTGGAATAGCAGGCCACATAACTTTCTCGGTCTCGCCTGAGAAAGTGGCCTGGGAAATCATAAGAAGGAATTAAAACAATCCTCAGAGATAGAAGACAGCCTTGCAGGTGCTGTTTGTCAGTTTCTTGTTTTCTTGCAAGAGAAGGTCGAGGGGTGGTGTACCCCACTGACCAATGATGGTGATGTGTTAGTTTACTAACCAATAAGAGTTTTACTTTTCTGTACTTTCACGTATTGGTCTATAAAAGAAGATCTTAAGTAATAAACCTTAGAGAAATTCTCCTGTTCAACTCCCAAGAGAGTCTGTGCCATTCTTCCCGCCGTTCCCAATAGAGCGACATCTACCCAGCAGCTCTCTTCTAAAAAAACAACTTCTAGAAGAAGGTTAAAATTGCTAATGGAAATGAAAATGAGTTAGTGGTCATAGCAGGAGTTGGCAACCAAGGGCAAAAAAAGCCTACTACACATTTTACCAGAGCTGCTGAAACACCAGTGACTGGTGTCAAGTCCTGCTCATTAAAAGCACCAAGCAAGCTTGGCTGGCAGACCTCGGTAGGGTCTTACCTACCTGTCACCCTGAAAATTAAACCTTCTGATCTTGTTTTCATAGTTTCTAGCCACTTTCCTAAAAAAAGAACTATAAACATATATGTTTATACATTCTTTCTAAGAAACGTCTTTTGATGGACGTTTCGCACGACCAGTGTGATTGGGAAGGTGGTCACCTAACTATCTAATCCCTGGTCATTGTCGAGAATCTATAAATACTGGAGTCAGAAAAATAAAAGTATTTTTTTCCCTTATCATACATTGAACCGTGCCTGTGTGAATCATTCCATGTCCTATAGCAACATCTGGTGACCCCGACGTGTGCTGCAGGTAAAGGTAGCAGTGTCGTGTTTGGTAAGTTTTTCTGTGAAATGGCCTCTCTTGGGTTCTCCCTGACGGATGCCCTGGTTATGGAATTTTGGCGCAGTTTACTAGATAGAAAGCGGATCGACGTTTCAGATGCTGATTTTCAGCGACTGTATTCTTATGGCCGCTCTGAGGGGATTTTTCCTATGGTTGAGAAAGCCTTTTCAAAGCAGGCTTGGGATGTGTTGGGAGATTCCCTGATTCAGGTGGTGCCTGCAGGGTGTACTGCCGAAATAGCTTGCCTTCTGGTGACCTGGAGGCAGTGTGACTGCGTTCTGGGGAGCTGTGAGTCCTCTTCTGATAGTTCAGTGGGGGTTTTCTCTGACTTGGATGAAGGGGACGGCATGAATTCTGGCTTTGGGAGTGGGGCGGAGCTCTCTTTCTCCCCCTGTGATGCTGGGCTAGGGGAGGGATGTATCTCGGATTCCGAGGTCAGCTCCCCCAGGGTTGCTGGGGGTCCAAGTGAGTTGGCCCCCGACCGGCAGGCGGGTGGGTGCCACCGGGCTCTCGGGGGCTTCGCAGAGCTGATGGGCATGGCCCTGCCTCCCCTAGCGCCCAGGAGGCAGAAAAGCAGGGCAGGGTCACCTTCCCTGTGTGCATTTCCAGTGCTGGGGGGGGTAGGGGGGGAGAGCCACCAAGACAGGGGCCTGTGCTGCCCCTGGAGGTGGAGTTGGTAATGATCCCATGTCCTCATTGTGGCAGGACTGTGCTGTATCCCACAGCGGTTGACGGGGCGGGCCCGGGCTCCGCGCCGACAACTACGCATGCGCAGGTGAGCGACGTCCTGGAGGACGGGGATTTGATTGACTTTCTCTCGGACCCTGTCCCAGCGGGCAAGTCGCCCATGCCGCTCCGCACCGAGCAGCTGATGCCGGCCATTGAGCTTTGCATCACCGGTGGGACCCTGCTGGGGGCGATGCCAGACGCCTCTCCTCCCGCACTGGCTTTGTTAAGCGCGGGGGGCGGGGGGGGGGGGGTGTTCCGGGTGTGGCGCAGACGCTGGGCTGGATTCTGCCGGTTCCGTGCTGCGGTGTTCCAAGCCCAGGACAGCCCCAGGCAGCAAGGCAGGGCAATGCTGCAGCTCCATGAGCCACACCCCTCCCTGCGCCTCATTCTTCCCCCACGCTGGGGGAGAGCAGAGCCAAGCTGGCTCTACCCCTCTCTGCCTCAAGTTCCTGTGCATCGCCTGGACCCGTGGCTAGGGCGGGGGTGCCTCTGCAGTCTCCCGTGGCTGAGTCAGCCACGGCAGATATGGGCCCTGCCTTGTTTACTCTTGGCACAGGCTGTGACACGGCCATCAAGAAGCCAATGGCCCCCAGGGGCAAAGGGCTCCAGGCTGGTGGGGCTTCTTCAGCTGGTCTATGGACTTTACCCCCCTCCAAACAACCGTATAGCCGTGGGACTAGGCGTGTTTTGGGAGGCTGTAAAAGCCACAGTGGACGAGGTGGCTGGTTGTGATTCTGGGCATAGCCCCCTGGAAGGTGGAGATGGCTTTCTCTGACCCTGCTGGTGCTACGACAGCTGTGATGCCGAGCACTGATGTGAGGACTTCCAGCCAGGTGCCTGCCCGTCTTGGGGGAGTCCATGAGACAGGACACAGCAGGTGAGGCCATTCTTCTGGATGGTTATCAGGCATTCCCTGTGATTCAGGGTGCGACTCAGAGAATCCATCAGCCGTTATCATGGAAAGACTTGACTAATCTCTGGGAGACGACTGAAAAACATGGGTTAGGGTCAAGTGAAGTTGTGCAGGCCCTTAGAGGTCTTGTTGGTGATGTCTTGGTACCTTATGATATCTGGAGCTTAGCCCATGTTCTTTTTAAACTAGTTGAATGTGATATTTTTGAATCACAATGGGCTCACTTGGCATGTCAAGTAGTACAGCAGAATACTGCCTTGGGTCAGTGAGATTCCCGGCATGCAATCGGATCTGATGCTCTGCTGGGTACAGACAGCTTTGCTGACGTTAATAGGCAGGCTGGCTTTGACCCTCTTGTGCAATGCAAGGAGATGGGCACTGCAGCATTAGTGCGGACCATAGAAATAGCTGCCCCAAAAGGAGCTTTTTGTGACTGTTGTCCAGCCGGCTGATGAATCTTTTCTGCCATTTGCGAATCCACTGTCTGCTTCTGTGGAGAGGCAGGTGCAGGATCACGAGGTGAGACAGCTCTTGCTCAAACATCTTGCAAGGATTAACTGTAATGCCAAATGCAGGAGGATCATTGGGATGCTCCCTGTTGATCCCTTGCTACCGTAAATGGCGCAGGCTTGTGTACAGGTGCGTGCCACTGCTGATGAACTGCCTACCGTGGCTGCCATTCTGCCTGCAGCCAACTTGGATGAAGCTGCAGGGTTGGCAGTGACAGCAGGGAAATGCTCGGGCCAGCAAGAAACAAAAAAAGAAAGCACAGGGGATAACAACTCCCTTGTTTTTCTGTGCTCGGTGTGGAAAGACAAATCGTGTGGTGAATGTGTGCAAGGTGAAATTCCATGCCAATGGTCAGCCTTTGTTGGGCTGGGGAAAGGGGAAGCAGAGTGCGACAGAGATGGGCTCAGACACAAGCCTCTCTTTACAGCCCGGAGCCAATGGAGGTCTGCTTGGCCAGCTTGTAGCCAGCACCTGTGGCTCATCAGGCCTTGATGTTTGCACAGCAGACACAGTTGTGTTACACTCTTGCATAATGTACAGGGATTCCTTGGATGCTTTTGGTCCCATGGGTGAGGGCGTGAGTGCTCTTCTCCTGGGAAGATCTAGTATCACTGCCCAGGGCATCATTGTGCACCTATGAATCACTGATTCAGATTTCACGGGACGAATTTATGCCATGGTTTCAACGCTCACATCCCGTCACTATCCCTGCAGGAACCAGACTTGCTCAACTTGTGCCTTTTAAATCTTGTGTTTGCAGAGCTGAGAACCAGCTGTGGGGAGATGGCAGCTTCGGGTCCGCTGGGCTATCTCAGGTTCACTGGACCGCTGTCCTGATGGCCAAAAATTTTCCTGAGTGGGTGTGCACCCTGTCCATCCCTGGTGAGACGCCACCAGAGGTTAGACTCTGTGGACTTTTTGACACTGGCGTGGACATCACAATTGTCAGGCTTGCCGAGTGGCCTCCGGAGTGGCCTTTGGAACTGGTGTGGACATCTGTCACAGGGTTGGCAGGAGCAGCACAATGCTATGTGAGCTGGAGGCCCGTGTTCATCACGAACTCAGAGGGAGATGCGGCTATGGTTTGGCCATACGTTACGAATGACTCTGGAATAAATCTCTGGGGGAGGGATGTTCTGGCTGCATGGGGAGTGCATATTGGGACGGATTTTTGATGGGGACCACTGTGCTGGAGGGTGCAGACTGTCCTACGCCTCCTATACAGTGTCTGGTGGACAAACCCATTTGGGAGAACCAGTGGCCCCTCCCTCAAGATAAATTAGTCACCCTCCATGATTTAGTGCAAGAACAGTTGGACTAGGGTCATCTGGAGCCTTTGACCAGTCCCTGGAACACTCTTGTTTTCTGTATCAAGAAGTCTGGGAAATGGAGGTTGCTACAAGATCTCCATAAAGTTAACGCTGTGATGGAAAGCATGGGGACGTTGCAGGTTGGTATGTCATCACCCACCATGCTTCCCACTGATTGGCCAGTCCTTATTGTGAATCTGAAGGATTGTTTCTTTATAATTCCTTTGCATCCCAATGACAGACCGAAATTTGCCTTCTTGGTGCCAGCTGCCAATAATGCTGAGCCCACACAGAGATATCAATGGAGGGTTTTGACGCAAGGCATGTGAAATTCGCCAGCCATTTGCCAATGGTATGTGACTCGAGCCCTGTCTGGAGTTCGCAAGCAGTTTCATGATGCTGATCTCTATCATTATATGGATGACATCTTGGTGGCTGCACCCACCCAGGATGACTTGCTGTGGATACAGCCTCAGCTGATCAATGCCTTGCACTCTCATGGACTGCAAGTAGCTCCAGAAAAGGTTCAGCAACAATGTCCTTGGAAGTATATGGGGGTCAAAATTTTGGAATGAACAGTCCAACATCAGGCGGTGCAATTTGTGCATTCAGTGAAGACTCTGAATGATTTCCAAAAATTGGTGGGTGTTGTCACTTGGTTGTGTCCATATTTGGGACTGACCACGACACAACTGTCTCCCTTTTTTGATGTGTTGAAGGGAGACTTTGATTTAAAGTCACCTCGGACACTGACCACAGAGACACAGCAGGTGCTGGAGGAGGTTCAGTGAGAAGTTTCTGCTCACCAGGTCTATCGCATTGATCCTTCCATTGATGTCACTGTTTTCATTGCCACTCCAGATTTGCATCCCACAGGTATCACTGGCCAATGGAATGACGAACAGTCCGATCCCTTGCATGTCCTGGAATAGGTCTTCCTGCCCCATCAGCCGCAGAAGATGGCAACTGCATTGTTTGAGCTGATAGCTCGCTTGATAATCAAATGCCAGCAACAGTGTTTGCAATTGATGGGTGCGGATCCCACAAAGATTGTGCTCCTGGTACCACAGGAGAACTTTGACTGAAGCTTTGAGAACAGTATTTCCATGTACAGTGCTCTGGAAAACTTTTCTGGGCAGATCACCTATCATCTGCCCAGCCACAAGCTGTTGCAAGTGGCAAAATTCACTGAAATTTCTTTGCGGCCCAAAAATAGTCAGGACCTTGTGCAAGGACCCACTGTCTTTACTGACGGTTTGGGGATGACTGGGAAGGCCATTGTTACCTGGAAGGATGGATCTGAGTCACAGGTTCTGGAAAGTCATGAGGATGGGTCGGCCCGATTGGTGGAATTATGGGCTGCTGTCATGGCATTTCAGAAGTTTTTCCAGGAACCTTTCAATCTGGTCATGGATTCCACCTATGTGGCCGACATAGCCCAGCGGTTGGGTCATTTGGTTTTGAAGGAAGTCAGTAATCCTGCCTTGTTTCATTTACTGAAGACCCTGTGGTGTGCCATTCAGGCCCGGGTGCATCCATACTATGTTCTGCATGTGAGGAATCATACCAATTTGCCAGGGTTCATTGCAGAAGGTAATGCAAGGGCTGACAAGTTGGCTAAGTCTGTGTGGGTTGCACCTAAGCCTGATACGCTCAAGAAGGCCAAGGCATTGCATGGGTTTTTCCACCAGAACACACATACTTTGCAGAAGCAGTTCCAGTTGATGTCAGCTGAGGCCCATGACATTGTCGAGTCTTGTGATGACTGTCATGCGCTTGCTGCACCTTTGCCGGCAGGGGTAAACCCCAGAGGCCTTAGGGCCTTGGAGCTTTGGCAGACAGATGGCACCCAAGTTGCCGAGTTTGGTCGGCTCCGGTATATGCACGTCAGTGTGGACACTTTCTCCTCTGCAATGTGGGCTTCCGCTTACACGGGAGAAAAGACCTATGATGTCATTGCCCACTGGAGGCAGGCCTTTGCCGTTTTAGGCATGCCTTCTGCTGTGAAGACCGATAATGGTCCTGCTTACACCTCTTGGAAGGTGCGGCAGTTCCTGCACTTGTGGGGTGTGTCACACAAGTTTGATATCCCTCATTCTCTGACAGGTCAAGCTATTGTAGAATGTGCTTATGGTACACTAAAACAAGTTCTACAGAAGCAAAAATGGGGAATGCAGGGTGAAACCCTGCAGTCGGTTGGAAAAAGCTTTATATACCCTCAATCACCTCACAGTGCTGCAGAACTCCAATAACCCGGTCATGTTGAACCATCACCTTTTATTGCAGGTTTTGGATGAGACGCATCAGCCTCGAGTGAAGGTTCGAGTGAGGAATTTAGTCACCAAACAGTGGGAAGGTCCCTATGACCTTATCGCTTCGGGGCGCGGGTATGCATGTGTATCCACAGATACTGGGGTACACTGGGTACCTGCAAAGTGTGTTCATCCTGACCTGCGACCTCAAAGGCAGAATCTGGCTGACGAGCGGGTTGGAGACCATGACCAAATTGAAAGTCGTCAACTGGATGGGCCATCGGATGATAACTCAGATGCAGATGACGTGAGTGATCACCCTGATGGCCCATCCAGAAGCAGACACTGATGCTGAAAACATTTTTATTTTTAGGTTGTTTTTGTAATGGAGAAAGGATGAGATATCACCCTGAAACTAGAGCCTTCTGATTGTCTAGAACATTGTTTATTTTCTCTGTTATTTTCCTCTTTGATTGTTTAAAATATTGTTCATTTTCTCTGTTCATTTTTCTTTTTCCATTTTTTAAAGAAGAAAGGGTGAGATGTCGCCCTGAAAATTAAACCTTCTGATGTTGTTTTCATAGTTTCTTGCCACTTTCCCAGGGAAGTAACTATAAACATAGATGTTTATACATTCTTTCTAAGAAACGTCTTTTGATGGACTGTCACTGTCGGACACAAAATGATTCACACAGAAGCAGCTCAAAGTCTGATGAAAGAAGTAAAAGTTTATTTGTTCATTCAGTATTTATAGTTTTTCAATAATGACCAGGGATTGGATAGTCAGGTTACCACCTTCCCAGCTGTCATGGAGTTACTTTACCTTTAAGAAAGTTTAAGTTGCTGGGATCTGCCTGGCGTCTTTTCTCCTGACCAATTATCGGTCATTGCTGAGAACTGACAACAGTTTAGGCCATTGAAAAGTGGGATCAACTTGTGAACCCTACCTTAAAGTGTAAAACCAGAGCTCTCTTGGTTCTCTTTGTTTCCTGGCTGGGAAGGGCGGCAGAGCCCCAGGCTTCCCGCTCCCTGCCCAGGCCATGCGGCCGGGCGGGGACTGGGCTGGGCCCAGCGTCTCCCGGCCGGGGGATGCGGGCCCTGTGGAGGGGGTTTTCTCCGGGCTCCGGCCGGGCCGGGCCGAGCCGATCTCTGGCTCGGCTGCAGGTTTTTTGCTGTGGCTGGATTCACTGGAGACTGCTGAGTGAAGAAAAAGAGAGGCTCTGGGCCTGCAGCGGGCTGGGCGCGGCGACTACACTCTCCAGGGCAGCCATGAGGAGCTTTCCATCGCAGACGGCTCCAGCTCCTGCACCGACCGAAGCCACAGAACTACCTACAACAGCCTGGGCAAGATTTTAACTCTTTCATTTCCCAGATGAGACTTGCGGATTAATCTTTTTATCCAGACAGAGAAAAGAGAGTGATCAACATGAAAAGAGACTTTATAAACTACTAGTGACAGGAAAGAAAAGAAAAGGTAGAGAATTAAGAAGATGCTTTAATTAAGCTGAAATATCTTTCTGTTAAAACTATGGAAATGGACAATAAGGTCTTGAAAACGCTTCTTTAATTCATGACAGTATATAGGGAGGAATAGAGTGTTCAAAGTGTAAATTTTGAGTAAAAAGTAGAGTAATTATGGTACAGTGAAGTGCTGGAAGATTTGAAGCCTTGAGAGGCAATGAGAAAACTGTTTTCTGGTGAAGCTCACGGAAACAGATGAAGAAGACTTTTTGCCTTTGAATAACTTATCCTTAAAAATCCCATCCCTAGACTCATGGCCCATACACACTTGGGATGTGAAAATGGGAGGAGTGGGCTCTAATAACAGCAGCTCTGGGCAGCTAACATTAGAGCAATGGAAAACTATAAGAAAAATAGTTTTTCTTGTGAGGAACTCCATAAATTAACAGGAAGAAACTTCTGTTTCTCTATAAAGACTGGTGAAAAGACTGTAGCAAGAATTGGGACTGTTTTAACCATCAAAGTTCCAAAGGTTTTGTCTCTTTTGTCATGTGAACAAGGGAATAGTGGGTAGACAGGGGATGAAAAGGTTTTTCTGGAAGTTTATTCTGGTGTTCTTATTGTAGTTTGTCAATAAACTTTCTTTCTTTTTTCCCTTTTAAGTTTTATGCCTGTTTTGCTCTTGTTCTAATCCATATCTCACAGCAAGAAATAAGTAATTTTCTTAGTTATTGGTTTAAAACCACGACACCAGCCACACTGGCCATGAGAGACGTCCATCAAAAGGCATATCTTTAATGGAATGTATAAACACTTATGTTTATAGTTACTTTCCTGGGAAAGTGGCTAGAAATTATAAAAACAATATCGAAAGGCCTGATTCTCAGGGTGACAATGGACGTTTTGCACAACCAGTGTGATTGGGAAGGTGGTAACCTAACTATCCAATCCCTGGTCATTGTTGAGAATCTATAAATACTGGAGTCAGAAAAATACAAGTCTTTTTTTCCCTATCATACATTGAACCGTGTCCGTGTGAATCATTCTGTGTCCTATAGCGACACCTTCTCAGCTGATGGTTAAGGGGCTTGCTCTGTTCAGGGAAGTCAGGCAGCCTCAACAAGGAGTTAAGTGTGGGTGAGGGTTCCTCATCAGCCACGTGCATTTTCCAGGTACAGACACCATGAAATTATCTTCGGACACCAGAGATACTTATGGCAAGCATGGTCTGAAGTGGAGACTGCTGCCCGTAAAGCTTCTCAAAAAGTGCCAAGGCGGCACTATCTGCGAACATGAAAATGTCTTGGTGAAAACCCTTGCTTTCCTTGGCTGAGAAGGGATTTCCCCTCCATGAGATGAGGGAAATGGGATGCCCAGTTTCAAGTCTTTGTTCTCACTGAAGAGACCCCAGAAACAAATCCCTGTCCCAGCACTTCCTCCAGTGCAAGATGTTTTGGCTCAACTCCTCCCACAGCTCTTTGTTTTTCATACTTGGTTCTGGTCAACATGGGAAGGCAAAAAAAATCAAGGAAACCTGTCCTTATAAGATGGCCAGACTAATTTTTTTTGTGTTGGGGTGAACCATCCTCCAAACTCCACTGACCATATCCTCTCTGAACATAAAGGGAACTTTGGCACTCAGTTCATAAATTATTAACATAGTTTTGGACACATGGGGTAGGAACCAGATGGTGATCTAACTGGAGATGCTTTATGCCATCTTGTCTAGCTCCCACTCCATTTTGGTGCAGGTGTTACAAGTTCTGGTGTCTGCCAGCTCCTTGCATGGATTTTACTATATGCTAGGGTATGGTAAAGTCAGAAAGTACCTCAGACTTGATTAGCATAAGAGATCTGATAGCCAGGATGCCTTGGCAGGAACAAACAGAGCTTTGAAGATTGCAAGAAGATTGAATCAAGCCTGGTGACAGGGAGAAAATTGAACCAATGTTGAAATATGCATAAGTTTGTATGTTTGTATGATGTTTAACCTAATTATTGTAGTAAAAAAAATATACTAGCTTTACTAGAATAGTATATAAGCAGATGTAACCCACAGTAAAATAGGATTCTGATCACCAAGTCAGTTGTCCTCATCTCTCTCCATCGCTGATACTAGGGTATCTGAAATAGCACCTGTGATCATGGAGGTGAAGCCCAGAAGTCTGATAACAGTAGCATGTTTTGCTGGCCGTACAGTCTTTCAATCAGCTGAGATGAAGAAAAACAATCTGCAAGTGTCCTGAAGCTATAAAGTCTACTGGCAGCTTGATAAATCATGTTAAATTTAGTCTGCATAACAGAGATCACCAATTTTGTTAAGATAAAAAAGGGAATAAAAAGTCTTGTGTTGTAGAGTTTTTATGTAATAACAAAGCAGCTCTCAGTAGAGAGGTGGCAAACCTGCAGCTGGAAAACACACCTGGCCAGGTCCTGCCACTGCCTCCTGCCATTAAAAAAAACAGGAACAATGAAAATAAAGGATTAAATTTGCTTAGATGAGTATCTTTTAATCCTTCTGCACTATGCCTTTAGCTAGACACACAAGGAGGACAGAGCAGATATGGAGAACAATAATGGATAGGCAAGTCCTTAAGTCCTGCTCATGTGGAACATATCCTGTTGAGCTCACAAAGGTTATCTTTCTCTTAACATTAGCCTTGAGCCCACAAAGTGCTTTGATATTTACAGAAGTACATTTTCCCTGCATCATATGAAATGCAAAATCATTTTAGTTGTTGCTAGCATCAGGAAAAGAGCTGTAAATATGGCATCGCATTTCGTGGTGCTTTGCTGACAGGATCACAGCCATACATCTGCCTTCAGGGGTGACTGATGGCTGGGCATATTTTCACTGATAGCCTCAAGCACGTAAGGGCTTAGCACTTATCACAACGGTAGAAACAAGAACAGCTGTGTAAAAACCTCATCTCACCAGAGCTTGAGACATGGGTGACAGGCAGAACAAACTCCCTGATGGATGCTACAAACCAACTGCTCCACATTACTCCTACTGGCATTTCACATGGACAGCTCAGCTAGTGTGAAGACTACATATGCAACTCCGGGAATGGTGCTGGGGCAGTCAGGTTTTTCTTAGATGAACCAGTTCAGGATTGATGCTAGATATAAAACTGACTGAACTTCAGATGGCTTCTGCTTGACCCCTCCTGATACCATCGCTGCCCTGCTCCATCACTGCCTTGCTGAAAGAGCACCTGATGGACTAACTGGGTCCCAATGATATACCCAGTAGCCTCATGAGAGGGTGTGGGAGTAACCACAAACATGGGGAGGAAGGACCCTGTGCCACTGCAACCCTCTCCAGTTCCCTATACCTGTTATTCCCTTGGTGACAATCAAGGCTGGCCTTCTTCTGATTTCCAGTCTTAATTAAATGACCAGTTTTAACTGTTTGCTATTCACAACAGCATGTTTCTTCAGTAAAAACAGTCCTTCTCTGTCTGCACCATTTACCTCCAAGTACCTTGAAAGAATCTGCATCTGCTCCCATCTGCAAGGACATTGGCCATGGTCCTCAACATCCCTGGCTGGGACAGGCAGAGCAGCCCCTTGTGTCTCTGGCCATCTCAAAGCCTGGAGACACACCAGGTGCACATGGGCGAAGCACAAGGAATCCATATTTTCTCTAATGAAAAGGGGAATTCAGATGCCTTTTGCAACGAGGGGATTGATAAACTCAGTCTTTTACTCCATCCTCCCTAAGACATGAGGCTGTGTGTCCCTCTGTCATCCTCTCCTGTCCTTGCCCATAGATTGACCACTAAAAGCCTTGTGAGATACCAGCCAACATCTATGCACATGAGGATTTCCTTTAGATAAGGTATTCAGATTGATTTGACTTTTGAATCCAACAAGATGTGATTGAATCAATGTGATTATGATGGCACAAACTTTTTAAGACTTCCCCAGCAACCTTTTCCTGTTCTTCAGCAAAACTATACCCTTCCTTAGGTGACACAGAACCATTTCAGTACTCTTTTAACTAAAAGGCCAAGAAGTAGGTACAAACTCACCTGTCTTAACCTGTTTCAACGTCATATATTCTTTGCAAATCCTATCTAAACTGAACAAGGTTTCTTATCACTTCTATAAGACTGGTGTAAACCTCTGTCCACACATTTTTTAGGCCATGGGGTTTGGTCAGCCAAGCCTTCCATCCCAAAACACATCATACCAGGATGCCATGGGATCTGGAAAAACCCTGTGCAGCACCAAGTTGACTTGCAAGTCTTTGATATATACTTAAGAAATTGAGGTTTTGGGAACGTTTTGGAAAACAAAGGGCCAAACTCAGAGCCCACCTACCCAAGGAGAAAACATTCAAGCACAGCTTGTGGTCTGCTAGCAGAGAGGCATTGGGTTGAGACCGGTCCGAGGAGACGACTTGAGAAGTGGGTCCATTGTGCCCCATTTCCCAAAATATTTTTTTCTTGCAGGATAGGTCCTGCCACTGCTGAGGAAAACTCCCTCCTTGCCTAGAGTAGTTGCCTATGGGGCATCAAATCAAGTTGCCTTTGGTGATATCTTGGTAGGATGTATCTTGCATGAGAGCAAACAGCAGAATATAATTTGGCACAATAAAACCTCATTGGTGTTTGACACTTGCTCAGATGGACATCTATGAAAAATTTGCCTCCCCTGCTCTCGTTCAATAATCCCATCAAATAGTGATGTCCTCCATCACCCTCATCAGGAGGTGGCAATTACACCTCATGTGTCTAAGCCAACAGAGAAAACACCAGGTGAGGGATTTCTGCTGGGTAAGGTAGGAGGGGCAATATGTCTCCCTGGTCTCCTGCCCTGATTATAATCTCTTTGCAGTAGGGACCTCACCATGATAGTAAAAGGTCTTAAAATCATAGAAAATTCTGGGAGTTAGAAAGAAAGTTAGGCTTGGCAAGCCCTGGGAAAAGTAGGCCCTAGGAAATGTTAGGCCTTGTGCTTGCTAAAGATCAAGTCAAACTGCACCTGTATAATCAGTAGATGATCATGATACAATTGTTAGATATGATTAGATATAATTATTGTTTAAAGAATCATGAGAAACTATATTAGGGGTTTGAGGGAGATCACGAGAAATCCATGCTTGGGTAAAATCAATGCTTACAATAGAGCAATGTAAGTGTAATAATTAATATGTAAGTTATATAATGATAGAGTATAAAAACATGTTCAACTCAAAACCAAGTGGGGTCAGATTTGGGTATGTGTACCCCTGGTGCCCAGAGCTCTTTAATAAAAGCACCTTGCATATAATCATTCTGTGATTATGTGTTCCTGAATGCTAACGTTTTTGGTGACCCAGATGGGACCCTGTGAGTACTACTGAGAGAGTTTGCAACCCAATCATGCTCCAGCCGGCACCAAGGGATTCTCGGGGAGCCCATCCGGCTGCGACCATCTCCGCTGCTCACAACGTCCCCAGGGGAAGGAGTAAGGTGCTTTTACTTTGGTTTGGTTGCCTGCCAATAAGACGCAGCGAAAGCTACACTTGGTTGGGCTAAAGGAATTCCTGTTGGTATTGCCTAGGCGCTGTCCATCAGACGACTGTGAAAGTGCCACAGGTTTGGCATTTGTGGTGTATTGTAGCTGTAATATGGAGAATATTAAAGGGATTTTGGGAAGCAATGCTTCCATACTGCGAACTTCTCCTTTGGGGTGCTTATTAGCACATTGGAAACAGAGTAACTTTGAGGAAGAAATACATAAGGCTAAGTTAATTTCTGTGAGATTTCCCCACAGAAGAAGACCCTGGCAACCCTGTCTCGTCCATTGGTAGCTACAACCTCCCCTTTCTCTATTTCCTTACTTTGTTTTTTTTATCTCTCCCTCTCTCTCTCCCTCTCCTCTATCGCATAACCCATGTTGTTGGCATTAAAATGAAGGTGCATTATTGCTGTTGTGATTTAAACTGAAATCCCTTTGTGTCTTTTTTGCACTCTGAGATCTAACGAACCTCTCACGACTCCCGCTTGCGTTAGCGGATCGTAACATTTAAACTGGTGTCACAGGATTTCTGACAGACAGAAGGGGCTGCAGGTTTTGTCGTGCAGTTTGCATTAAGGAAAGGATATTTTGCTCCAACCGCACCTATCCAGACACTCCCAAAAGAGTGAGCGGTGTCTAGAAAGCAAGGGGGGCAACTCGAATTTCCTGCAAACTGCACACGCCAAGGTGAAAATCACCCCACGCTCGTTTGAGGGCTCTGTCTACAGACTTTTGCAAAAGATCTCAGTGCAAAAGGGCAGGACTGTTTTTTCTTGTTGCTGTGTGTGAATTTTGACTGCTTGGTGTAACAAAGAGACAACAAGAATTTTAAACTGAAGGAGTGCCTCCCAAGCAGATTTGGTCTTTTCACCCATATAGGGAAGCTAAAAGCTGTGTGTGTGCATAACTTAAGTTTATACCTCCCTGTAGTGGTTTTCCCTTTGTAAAAATGACTGAAAATGGCAGTGCAGAAGTTAAAGCTGCATTTTATGCCCTATTAGCAAAACAGTGCCAGATCTTCTCTGGGAGGGGAAGAGTGTGCACTTAATAACTGGTTTATTTTGGAAAATGTAATTGATAGAATATGTTCCTAACAACATGAAACAAAATTTAAACTGGGCAAAAATATATACTCTGCTCAGTTTTGGGAGCTTGTCTTACAGCAGCTATAGAAACTTGCTTTAAGCGAAGAAGTGAGGAAAAAACTATAATAGACTCCCTTCAAGACCTAGTGGAAATTTTGTTTAAACAATAAGATAAAGAAAGGAATGAGATCAGTCTGTTGCGAGCAGCCCTCCATGATAAAAATTTAAAAAATGCTGACTCGCTAAAAGAAACAGAGGAGAGGGAAACCCTTCTCATTAATCAAATTTACCCTCAAAAGGAGCTAACTCAGATGAAAAATTGTGGGGAATACTGGTGTCCTAGTTTGAAACTTCTTATTAAAACAGAATATAATTATATCAATGCTGAAGATCTTGATCCGCATATAACCATTAAAAACTCCCGTACATTGCTACTGAATTGGCTAAGTTAAACAAAAAAAAAGTACAGGCGTCTCCCTCATGAGTCAGAGAGAATACGTATTCCGAGTGTCTCTCAGCAGAGGAGATCAAATTCAATTGAGACAACAGGAAGCCAGTGGGTACTGGGGACATGAGGTCTTCTTAACAACAGGAGACAGATGAAACCCATGGTCCCTAACTCAGCGAGCAGCTTTTTGGGCAGGGGGGCTTAACCCCTTGGAAAGGGGGGACCCCATAGTTATAATTGGTACCCCCTACCAACTACTTGAAAACATTCACAATGCTACCTGCTTGCAAATGATACACGACAGAAAATTAACTGCTGGCTGTGAATTGCTAATGCAGTTACCTGTGAAGCCCGAAATTATGACTCCTTTAATTCAAGGCCTTCCAGAATCACTTAAACCTACAGCAATTTTCCTCAAGAAAAACCAAAACAGAAAACAAAAAACAAACAAACAAAAAAAAACATAGCAGCTATGACCCCTGTGGATAGACTAGATAGATTTCTTGGGAACCTGACCAATCAACCTGGTTCCACTGATCCTGGGTTTGCTCCCTTCACCACCCCCTCTCAGCCAACAGGTTCACAATTGCGTTCTCCTGCTGGAAACCATAAAATTTGGACATGGAGCAAAGTTACAAAAGAGCTAACTAATTACAGTAGAAATTATGGACCGGTAAAAAATCCCAGAAGAAAAATCAGAGAAAACAAAAGGTGTTAGATACGTTTGTTCTCTTAACAAAAATCCAGAAAAGGGAAAACAAATCTCTAACTGCCAGTATTGGTGGTCACTAAGGATAAAGAAGGGGGTCCCCAGAGACGTAATGGATGGCTTATCACTTAAAAAGTTGAGTAAAGTAGTTTCTAATTGGCACTGTCCCAAGTTCATTGTATCGAATGCCCCCACTGTACAACCCAGCACACCTCCACAGGCTCTGGGCTGTAAGCCAAAGCAATCTCCTTCTCAGCTTCTGGGAGTGGAGCCCAAACAGCCTCAGAATCAGGGAAACTGGTAACTCTGCCTCTCATGGGTGAGCAGACAGGCAGAAGTTGGTTGTATTTAAAATGCTCCCTAGAAATAACAAAACTGGAGACATACAGATTATAGCAATGGTGGGTCCTAAACATGCACCTATTACTTTTGTAGTTAACACTAGAGCCCAAATTTCTGTGTTAACCAATACAGACGAGTACAGGATTTGAGAGCAATAAATGGTATAACTAGAGATATTTACCCAGTGGTAGCTAATTCTTATATGCTTTTGACATATGTAATAGACAAATATAAATGGTTTATTGCAATTGATTTAAAAGATTCCTTTTTCTGCATATTCCTTGACAAAGAAACTAGGAAACTGTTTGCCTTTGAGCAGGGAAAGTCCAGAAAATGGAAGGAAAACTCAGCTCACCAGAACACGACTCCCACAAGGATACAAGAACAGTCCAACCCTATTTGGAAGACAGCTGGCTAAGGAGCTGGAGATTTGGACTGAGAATGGGCAAGTACCAAGAGAACAATACCTGCTGTTACAGTATGTTGATGATACACTGACAGCTACAGAAGAGAAAACAACCTGCATAAAGGTAACAATTGAAATTTTAAATCAGCTGGGAATGGGAGGATATAAGGTGTCTAAAGAAAAGGCACAAATTGCCCAGCAAACTGTGATTTACCTGGGCTGTGAAATCTCACAAGGGCAATGTAAGCTGGGTACTAATCGTATTCAAGCTATTTGTGCTATTCCAGAACCTCAGAATCTACATGAGGTGCGAGTTTTCCTTGGGACGACAGAGTGGTGCCGCCTGTGGATCATGGACTAATTGCAAAACCCCTGTATGAAGCCCAGAAGGCACAGCCATTCACCTGGGGCAAACCACAAGAAGAGGCCTTCCTCAAACTAAAGGAGGCATTGACAACTTCTCCGGCATTAGGATTACCACAGTTTTATCCAAAGATTTTTAGTTGTTCGTGCATGAAAGACTACGCCTAGCACTGGGAGTGCTGCCCCAACGTTTAGGAAGCTGGAAAAGGCTGGTACAACAGTTGAAGAAGGCCTATTGGAGCATGATTGTGTGGAAGTGATAGAACAAACCTGTTCAGCTAGAGCAGATCTGAAAGACGTCCCACTAGAACAGCCAGACTGGGAGCTGTTTACAGATGGAAGCAGTTTTGTGGAAAGCAGGACCAGATACGCTGGATATGTGGTAACAACAATAGGTGCAGTGGTAGAGGCAAAGGCCTTACCAGCAAACACATCTGCCCAACAAGCAGAACTGGTTGCCTTAACCAGGACGTTATAGCTGAATGAAGGGAAGAAAGTAAATATATGGACTGATTCAAAATACACTTTTGGAGGGGTGCATGTACATGGGGCATTGTGGTAAGAAAGAAGACTACTGTCTTCTCAAGGTATGCACATTAAACATCAAGATGCAGTCCTGCAATTGATAAAAGCAATACAAAAACCTGAACAAGTAGCAATTATAC
Source organism: Pseudopodoces humilis (assembly GCF_049639895.1). Lineage (NCBI taxonomy): Eukaryota > Metazoa > Chordata > Aves > Passeriformes > Paridae > Pseudopodoces > Pseudopodoces humilis. The sequence continues at coordinate 9,247,770 of NC_142211.1, read as the reverse complement.
ACTGTAAAGCACACCAATCAGGAAACTCCAAAATTTGTGAAGGGAATCGAAAAGCAGACTGGACAGGTCGACAGATTGCTCGAGAAGTGCAAACAACAATGGCATTGATACCTTTAAAAGTTAATGTATCTCAATTCAATTTGCCTCCAAAACCGAAATATTCAGTAGAAGACGAGAAATTGGGACATTTGTTAAATGTACAAAAGAATTCAGAAGAGTGGTATGTATTTGCACAAAGACAAATAGTATTAACCTCCTTGATAATGAGAGAAGTTCTACAAATTAAACAGAACAAATGTCATTGGGGTGCAGAGGCATTGGTAAAATTGCTAAAGCAAAAATTAATCTCAGTACGGATGCTAACAGTGGCAAAATCAGTAATGTCAAAATGTGAGATCTGCTTGAAAAACAACTCAGTGGCTAAACAGCAGGCACAGCTAGGGAGAACTAGGATAGGAATAGAATCACGATGACACTTGGCAAGATCCCTTTAGTGGATTGAAATGTGGGTGGGCCCTAAAGTCTTTGCTTGGTTGTGATAAATGAACTTGTAAAAATTCGTAGAAATCTAAATAAATGTATGTAGCAATAATAATATAAAATATAAAGTACAGTGTGGCCCACAAGTCCTTCCCAGATCTAGTCGCGAATTCCCACTCAAAAGATAACGACCCTAGCCGGCGCCCATCAACGGAAAAGAATAGACAGGACATGGACCATCAGGCTGACAGGGACAGGCTCGGCGCCCATCAACGGAAAAGAATGGACAGGACATGAACCATCAGGCTGACAGGGAAAGGCTCCGACGAGATATTCATCACCGGACCTGAACACCCCGCCTTGCAGGCCACCGTTGGGGGAAGCAATCAGGTAGACAAAGGGAAAAAGTCCAGCCGAGATATCCATCAGCTCCAACCCGGATCCAACCATCCCATCCAGATGGCCTGAACCACAATGAAATCAAGAAACACCCAGAACTTCTTTACATATGAGGAGACTCTGTCCGGACGTCTATTTGACTCTATTCTCCAACGCCAGGAAATCAATTCATACAACAATCAAGGACCCTTGGTGAATGGTGCCTGCCTGGAATTTGGCCTCAAGGCACAAAATCCCTATAAAAACCCCGGACAGTCTACCCTCCTTCGTGGATTTGGGAACACCTATACCTTTGGGTATAGACCCCTGTCCACCCAGCGCTGCGCTGTTTGTTTTATTGTGGTTTTTCCTCATTGTTTATTTTTATTATAAAAATTGTTTTATAATAAATTGTTTTTATTTAACCCAAATTTGCCTTTGCATTTATAACATTGGTCCTATAGCAAACTATCAGAATAGAGAAATGTTGTACAAACTTACAGGTCAAGTAGATAGACTGGCAAGAGTCACCCGGGAAAGATTTCAAGAACTAAATGTACAATTACAAACCACCACAAAAATGACTTTACAAAATCAATTGGACTTAGATTTGTTACTCCTGAAAGAGCATGGAGTGTGTGGGTTTTTTAAAGGGATGGATTGATCATTGCTGTGTCCGCATCCCAAATGTAACTGCACATGTAGAATATGACATCAATCTGTTGCAACAAATAGAGCACAAAGCACAGGAAGAGCAAAAGGATTTGACTACAAGTTGGTTAGGCAAAATCTTCAAAGGGTTAGGGTAGAATGTGAGTTTGTGGATTAAATCTATCATTGAGAGCGTGATAATTTTACTAATTGTATTCTTAGCAATTTGATTAGTTTACAGCATCTTAAAGGGAGAAATAAAGAAAAAAATGTCCTGGAACCAGAAAATAATAAAGGCACTGACACAAGATCCACACCCACCATCTCCTGGTTCTCCAGTTCCTGACAGCATCCAGGACAACGTTTACATCAATCAAGGATTAGAAGAACATCAAGTATAAACTTAGAAACAAAGGACTGTATCAAGTGAAAACATTTGCACTTACAGTGAAGTGAAAATACTTTCAAAGGGGGAAATGATAGCAAAAGATTTTAAAAGCATAGAAAATTCAGGGACTTAGAAAGAAAGGCTTGGCAAGCCCTGGGAAAAGTAGACCCTGGGAAATGTTAGGCCTCATGCTTGCTAACATCATGTGAAACTGCACCTGTGTAGTCAGTATATGATAAATGATATAAGTGTTAGATGTGATTAGATATAATTATTGTTTAAAGAATCATGAAAAACTATGTTAGGGGTTTGTCCTGGGTTGACTGTGATGTTAAATTGTATCCCCATTCGTCCACCTAGCCCAGAAATAGGTTTTGTATCCTTAAAACTTCATCTAAGAGTAAAAGTGAGTGGAGAAGAAGCACCGAGTCTGTTATCAGAGACTGTACTTGCTCCCCTCGCATCCCGGGACGGGGTTTTGACTACAGTACAGACAGACAACAAGAGACAGATCGCCTTGGCTTTCTACCTAGCCGAAGCAGAGAGGTCTTCCTGGACTGTTTTCTTTCCCTTTTCCTTGAATGGATCGAACCTGCTCTGGACTGGGGACTCGGGGGAGTACCGGGAGCTCACACCCGTGGACTACCAGGAGCCCAGCCCGGGCAGCGGCATTTTCCAGCGCCAGAGGGATTGATAACAAAGCAAGCAACCACAGGAGGGAGACCCTTTGGATTTGTCATCTCTTCAGAGCAGAGAGAGGTTTTGTAATTTGATATTTTTCATTCCTGTGCTGGGTAGTGCTGTGCCTGTGAAATAAACAGGTTTTTTCCACTTCTCTCAGAGAAATCTCTTCCCGAACCGGTTGGGGGGTGGGAGAAAGGGTTCACTTGGGTTTGCTTCCCGGGGGGGGCCCCATTGGAGGTTTTCTCCCAATTTTTCCCTAAACCAGGACAGGGTTTTAGGAGGATCACGAGAAATCCATGTTTGGGTAAAATCAATGCATACAATAGAACAATGTAAGTGTAATAATTAATATGTAAGTTATATAACAACAGAGTATAAAAACATGTTCAGCTCAAAATCAAGTTGGGTCAGATTTGGGTATGTGTACCCCTGATGCCCAGAGCTCTTTAATAAAAGCACCTTGCATATAATCATTCTGTGATTATGTGTTCCTGAAAGCTAACATGCTTGGGCCAGAAGACACCATCAAGCCCAGGTGTTCATGGTTTTCATAGGCAGGTTTGCAATTTCTCAGTGGGAAACAAAATCACCTTTTGTCTCTTTCCCACATAGGTTTTATTTTGATATTTATTCACAGGTGGATGGAGGAGAACATAACAAAACAACTTTTAAGTGCTGCCAGTTCTGGAAGTGAGGGTTGTGGGAACAGCAAAGAGAAAGAAGACCATGGTCTCATGAAGGATTGCTAATAGGGGTAATTTTCAATATTTAGAGCTAAACATTCTGCAGTTTACATGGTGGGAAAACTTGGAGCAGAACCTGAGAAGCCCATGGGACGTCTAATGCATATGCATTCAAGTTTAAATCATAAACATGTACACTAACAAAAAAAGGCCAATAGCTCTGGAAAAGAATGGGTGTTAGGGACTGGTCTGCTCTCTTGGACAGACCCCTAGACATCAGCTATGTTGTGATGTGCATATTCAGCTCTTGGAGAAGGGAAGGTGATGTGACTGAAGCTTAAGTGACTGTCATATGGGAAGCTAGCATATGCCAAAGGAAATCTATCACTGGAATTGCTGCAAAAAGACAGTAAAGGGAAGCAGGTTTGAAGCCCATATGCACACTTTTTGAGCTTTACCTTCTTATTGATGGCATCTATCCAGCCCTCAACCCTGTCCACTTGACTGAAGGAATACAGAAAGTTGGCAACTGCCTCTCTGTTGTCCCAGACCCATTTACATCAAAGTTTAATGAAAAATCAAATAAAAAGCTTTCAAGATCTTGTTGTCAATCTGCAGCAACCAAGAGCCTTTATCTCTTCCCACACCAATACCTGCCTCTCCCCAGCAACATCCCTCTCCTGAGCCTTCCCACCAAAGCTGTGGGGTACTGGCCTGGGATGGACACAAAGAAAGAGGGGCAGGACCAGAGGAAGGAAATGTTTGGTTTTAAAGACACCCTGTGTCATAGGCCGCAATGCAAGATGTAACCATAAGTATGTATTCTATTACCATCTGTTTAAACTAGGTGGGGCAGTGTTCTTTATCTCATCCATGACTCACCCCTCATAACTCCGGGGAATACCTTCTGTTAATAGGCCAGCTGTTAAGACCAGGTGGGGCAGTGTTCTTTATCACTTCCCCCCTCCAGGGGGATATCTTCTGTTAATGGGCCATTGAGTCTCACTGCATGACTGATAAAATTACATCATCCCATTGTGAGATGCTCCTTTGAGCCTGCCCGCTCTCCCAGTGCTGGTGTCTGCAGCGCCAGTGGGGGTGGGGGCGACTCTCTGTCGGCACCACCCGTCCCCCCTGCTCGCAGGGTTTGGACGGATTGGTTGGGTCTACTACAGACCTGGCAGAGACTGCCCCAGACCCAGTGGCTGACGCCTCCGCGGGCACTTCCCTGGCTGCTGCTGGTCTCGTAGCAGCTGTGTCTGAGCCTACCCTATTTACAATAGGGGCTTGCATTGATGCTGCTGCTTCGAGGCGAGTGTCTGCTCAGAGTGGAGGACATCGAGAAGGTCCCCATTCCAGCACCCATTGGACACTCCCACCGTGTCAGGTCACAGTGCATCCCAGAGATCCAAGATGTTTTTGGGACGAGGTCAAAGAAAAAGCCTTGCAGATGGGAGAATGGGATCTCCTTGAGCATTTTAGGGGAACTGGTGATAATTTTCCTGACTTTACAGATTCTGGGAAGAACAGACAATCTGGTACAGGAGAGGTAAACTCCAGCCAGATGCCTGTCTCTGCTCCTGTGATGTCTAGGGGGCAGGATCAAAGAGATGCTGTGACCTCACAAGGTCTCCAGGCTTTCCCTGTGGTTAAGGGAAGCCCTCAAACAAGGCAGCCTAACAGGCATCAGATGATATCCTTCAAAGCTGTGTTGAACATTAGAGACAAGGTGGCTTGATATGTTCTAGGTTCCCCAGAGGTGATGCAGATTATTAGTCATCAACTCTAAGCCACAGTACCATATGACATTAGGCACCTTGCTCAGCTGTTATTTCAGCCTGTCCAGTTTGAAGTCTTTGAAGCCAATTGGAGTCATCTGGCCACGAAAGTAGCTGCACATAATAGTCAATTGTCTCACCACGACCCCAGGTATGGGGTTGGAGGTGATCTGTTGACAGGGGTTGGGAATTTTTCTAACCCTGATTTCCAGGTTACCTTCCACCCACAGATGCTGGATCAGTGCCAGAAGAAAGGCATTGCAGCTCTGATTAAAACTATAGAGTTAGCAGCTATAAAACAGAGGTTTGTCACTGTTGTGAATTCATGTTGTAAATATTGGCTTTTCACAATTATTCTGATAAATATATATTATATGCTTTCACTATATTCTTTTCTCTCTTAGTAAGTTATAGGCTTAGATAGGAATTCTGAATAATAAAGATATGTTTCATCCGGACAAGGCAAGACAATGGGAGGATCAAGCTGTGGAAAACAGGCTATTATCAGCAGCAGGAAAGGGAGAGCAAACTGTTATCAAAAAAACCGGTACCAGGACGTGGGAAGGGGGGAAGGATAAGCTCAGCTGCCCTCAGAAGAAGGATGAGGGGCCCAGACTCTTATCAACAACTGACCATCTGCAGAGAAAAGGAAACCAGACTCCAAAAGAATGCTGACCAGCAAGAATAATGATGACCAGCAAAAAAATTATGATGACCAGCAGAAACTGAGACTGTGCAAAAGCATGATCTAAGAAGGCGGAACCAGGGAGGGGACATGCTTGAATATGCATTAACCCCTCACAGCAAGGATGGGATAAAAGGGGTATCCATAGGATACCAGGTGTGCTCTTGGCAGCGCACCAAGGCACCCGGCCGTTTTAACCCTTTGCTTTATTTCTTATGTCTCCTAATTGTCTTTTATTTATATTAAATTCTTTTTATAATTTATTAAGTGAATCTCATTTTTAAGAATTTTGGGGGCTCTTTCTGGGATAAGCACCTCACCTCTAGGACCACCGGAGATCCAGAACGGGGAAACAGGCGCGCCCCTGCTGAGTTCAGCAGACCCCGCTCCGTTTCTCCTAGCGTGGGCCAAGCGGCTGCAGGTCAAAACCCCGAGGACAAGAAGGAGAGGAATAAAGCAAAGGAAAGGGGAAAAGGCTCCCTAAAAACCGCGGTATTTTTGCTCCATAATTCTTGTGCACGAAGACCCAAAGAAGAAGACGGATTGTAAGTAATCTTTGGGGGAGCGGGAAGCGGGGGTTGCAAGATACCCCCGGGGTTACTGGGACTGGGTCTCAGGGGAGGGGTTAGCCCCTCGGGAAAGGGAGCCCAAGGTTTTCCTGGCACAATCCACTGGGAAAACAGAGTAAAATGTGGATTCTCTAAAACTTTGTCAAGTTGAGGATTAAATCCAAGAAATTTGGACTTAAAACTGCCAAATTGAGGAATAATCCAAGAAACTTGAGATATTTGACATATTACAGTGCCCATGGGCGTATATTAACAAGTAACTGGGAAGTAAAGAGCACCTTATTGTCTTGCTGTGACTGGGTGGAGTTGAATGAACAGATGTGAGAATGCGTAAATAGGTGTGATTGTTGCGTTAAAGTTTGTTTGGTTTTTTTTTTTTTTGGAATTGTGTTGCTAAAGAGGAAAGGTTTCCTGTGCTGTGCTGGAGTAAGAGTAAACACGGGTCGATGTTTCCACAGGGACTAGATCACGGTGGGGACACATGGAGTGATTGGCTTCCTCCCTGCGAGCTCCTGTCTTGGAGCCCCGGGGTGGGGCAAACCAGAACTGGGGCTTGTAGCCCAGGAGCCGCGGGGGTGTTGTATCAAATCTGTTCTCAGCGGGTCTGGTCTCACAGCAAAGCCAAGGTTATCTTTAGTGGAGATCTTCCCTCCGCGCCTTTCCTCCCCCCGCCCGGGCAACAAGAGCTGTTTGCGGGGGAGGGATCGCTTTGGTGAGCTGGTATGTGGTTCAGCGTTTGAAGTTGTTTGTTTTTTTGGTTTTTTTAGAAGTTTATTTTTGCCCCACTGTGGCGGCGGTGAAAGGTTTTCCTGGGAGATGGTGCTCCCAGGGCTACTCCCTGCCGAGCTATTGGGACGGAGAGGCGGGTCAGCCTCAGGAGTGCAAGGGAACTCCTGGAGCTCCGGCCGGCGAGTCGGGCCGAACCCTGATAAGATCAGGCACAGAGGATGCCCTGAGGGGATGAGTTCAGCTCATCCCTTTTGAGTAAAGTGAGGGCAGGGGGCCGTCTAAGTCTTGGTGCCCCTGGATTGTTTAAACTTATTTTAGAGCTCTCAAGCCGCAGAGCTGTGTTTAGGTGGCTGCCGGCAGGCTGGATTGAACCACAGATGCTGATTCGCGTTCCCTGCTCCAGGCACAGGGGGATCAGAGGAGCTCTCAGTGACTCCTGGAACCTCCTGAAGCTGTGAAACAGGCCGGGAACATGCCCAATGGTGAGAGAGCCAGGTGAGTCCCTCTGGGACCCAGGTTTTCTATGCCGGGGTCTTATGAGACCTTAGGCACATTAAGTTCTGTGATTCCGAGAGTAAAGACTGGTGTCAAACTGTCTCAGAGAGCTTTTTCTTAGCCAGATGTGTGAGTGAGATATGGAGCAGTACTGGCGTATGGTATCAGCTCCAAACCAAGGGAGCTGCAAGTTGCAAGCCTTTGTTTTACCGGGTTCTGAGAGAATTCCTGTATGATGGTGCTGTAAGCTTCTCCAGCAGTAAGCTGTGTCGGTAATTAAAATTTGAGATTTCAGGAAGAGCAGAGAAGCTTTAGAGAGAAGCTTAGAAAAATTCCAATAAATGCATCCTGGGAGAAAGTGGAAAAAGAAGTAAGCTCTGTTTGTTTTTTTTTCTTGAGTGACTGCAATATTTATTTTGTAGAGAAACAAACCCATTTCTTAGTATGCCTTCTAATTTCTTTACTTTAGTGAATATCGTAAAATTTTGTAGTTGATTTTAATTTTAAAGGCAAGTTACAGTAATTTGCATAGTAGTCACTTCTTAAGGTGAAAACTTATCAGTCTGTCAGTAAGTGTGAGAGCTGTTAGCCCTAATGTTGTTTGTGTCCCGTGCTCATGGGCGCAGCCCATGGTTCTTAACAGCAGAACCTGGTACCAGCCAAAAGCAAAATCCTGTGGATTGTTGTAAATCTTTTTAACTGCTGCTGAAAATTATGTTATCTCTCTTTTCACAATATGAAATGCTGATCATCTCGCTGATGATTTCTAAAAAGAGTTATTGTGATGGTGTGTTTAAGCGAAGATCAGGCTCAGAACTGCCATGATTTCTTGTTCTTTTGAATTTGCCAAGAAAGTGCACGTCTCTAGGAGTGCTTGTGTTGTTTTGCAGCTGTGCTTATTACAGAAGCAGAAGTGGACCCAGTTAAAAGATTAGAATTAAAACTGTTAGTCTTTCAAACTGAGAAGAGAATTGTGGAGACTCTAAACTTGGGCTATTTTAATAAGTACATGTGTTAATTTAGAGATGAGTCTTATTTTGTGAAAGAAGAGTTTGAAAACAATTGTAAGACTGGTTCTTGCTATAGATTGTTCATAGTATATAAGCTGCAAGTGTTGTTGAAACATAAAGGTATTGTCAGAAACTTGTCAATGTATCTAAATTCCTGTAAAAATAAAAGACCTGATCATATCTTGTCATAAAAAGGTTACACTAGAGATTATTCACATTAAGCAGCTGTGTGAGGATAGACTCCTTTGTACTTGTAGAAGAAAATTTAGAGAAGAATGATGTCTGTGTCTTCATTTCTAGCTTGACTGAAGATCTGTTCAAGGCAGTAGAAATAGTAATTGCAGGTTTGTTTGAGTTGGTAAAAGTAGCTGGCTAGCTGACTGGTCTCTGTGTCTAGCGCCTTTGGGGTTTTGGGGAGGATCCCCAAAAAGGAAGTGTTAGGATTTTGTAGATGATTCTAAAGCAAAGTAATTTGTGTAGTGGAGATTCTGGAGAGATGTGGTGTAAAGAGTGCGAGATGATAGTGGCAGAGAGAGAGAGAGGTTTGCGATGCCTTTCATTAGAGTTGTAAAGATTTTTAGAAAGAGAGTGAGAAGTGTCTTGTTGGCCCCGAAGAGTGTGCACTGGCTTGTGAGGAGAAAAAACTTTCAAGCGCGATTAGAGGTGAGAATTGTGCCCGAAATAGGAGATGTTAGGAGTATCTGGAGCGCTGGGTTAGGAGTTGCTAGGTTTAAGTGTTGTTTTATTGCTTTTATGTAAAGCGGCTGCAGCAGGACCCGGTCCCTGTGAGTGGCGAACAGCGGGGCCCGGTGTGGCGGCTCCCGGTCCTCTCCCACCCGATGTGAAGGGTGCAGAGCGCGGTTCGTGAGGGGCGCTGCTGGAGTGGGACCCGCCGTGTCTGTGCCGGGGTCTCGAGGGGTGCGGGGTGCCGGCAGTGCTCGCCGGCCCGGCAGTGGTGCTGGGTGAGGTTTGGTGCTGAGGAGAGAGCTGGCCCAGCAGAGGAGCCCCAGACCAGAGCACTGTGGACTCTGGGCTCTGCCCCTCGGCTGTGGTGGGAGCTGAGTGTGTTTGAAAATGCCAGTCCTGTGTGTGAAGGGACGGCACAGCAGGGAAAGAGGGGACACGAGCTTTGCGCCAGGGTCAGCACGCAAGTGACAGCCTATGGGCCCCTCCCTGCAGAGCGAGCTGCTGAAACAGCCTGCTCGGCCCAGAGCTGCGGCAGCAGGAGGGGGAGAGAGAAATAGCCTGAAAAACTGCTGTGAATGGGAAAGAAGGAACGGAACAAAGGACGAAGAAACAGACCGGTGTATGATGAGACCAAAGCAAAAGTAGTCTAGCTCGTTAGGTTCTGAAAACCTCATCAAAGTGTTTAATTTCTTGAAATAAGATCTCTTTTTCTCTTATTTTTTTTTCCTTTCTTTCTTTTACTCTTGTCGTTAAAAGGAAGTGGTTTGTTCTAAGAAACCGATAAAAGAAGTTTGTGAAGCTAAACAAGTAAATATTAACCAAAGGGTAAAGGTAATGAATGTAATTTATTTGAAGTCAAAACTAACCTAGCCTTTCTTGTTTAACTAATTTGAACACGCAGAAAGAGATTGGCTCCTATGTTAACTGTTAAATTTCGCTTAACCCAAGAATTTTAAAGAATACTGATGGAAAATTTTGATGTGATGTTTTCATTCTCCCTGTGTTATTAAGAAATTGTTTTCAGGTACTACTGATAATTAAGGCAGAGAAGCTGCAATCTGGACCAAAGAGTGAAGTTTGATTCACACCAATAAGATCAAAAGATCTGAGGACTGGACTGTAACACCCAAACGGAGTGATACAAACTGGACTCTTGGATAGAGGCCGGCGGTAATGAACTGAAACAATCCAAATGACCCAAGGAATGAGCTAAGAATCACGCCTAACTGAGAAGTAAAACCAAGCCTGTATCAGTAGTTTCAAGTCCTGCCTGGACAAGTTCTGGGACACTTTCAATATCCACCTTGGGGAGGAAAAATCCCACTCCAAACAGGAGGACTGGGGCTGTTTTAGTCGGGAAATCCTCGTATATTTTTGCTTTTGCCTGTGATTTGTATAAAGGAGGGGGGGAGAACCACAACTTCCATCAGTGCCACATCATATACCTTGTCTAAATCATCCCAATATGGGACATGCTATCTGGATTAAATATAAGTGTTTAAATTAGAGAATAATAGGTATTATGGTTCACAAAGTTAAGCCTCTCGTTGCAGGAAGTGTTGGGTGCCAAATCTATTAAGAATAACTTAAATGATAACTTTTTTTTACAGATGGGAAATTACTAGTGCGTGTTGAGTGGGAAGTACCTGAGGAACGGTGGGAAACTGCTGCTAAAAGGTGTCAAAAGAAATTTGCTTGGAAATTACAAAAGAGGAAGTGACAAGGAAATAGGGGGCAAGACCAGACTGACCACTACAACTCGCCACCGAGAAGAATATAAAACACCTGCTGTGAGCTGCAACCTAATAGGCAGGATTGGTGGGGGTGTAAGTCATACTGGACCCCTATTATTCCTTCTTCTGTCACTTATCCTTTTCCCTTTTGGGACACCAGCAAAGCCATGTTACAAATGCTATCAAAAGCTCTACATGGAATGACACCGGGTTTTCTTTCTTATTACCCACACCAATATCAATAGTCACTGCTATAACCCATCCAAGTTAAGTGCCTGTATACATAAATGGGAAAAATATTAGATCACAGAAAACTTAAGAGTCAGTGGTACTAGATTGGGAAGCATTTGCCCAAAAGGGGAAAAATGGATTTGCTTCACGGGGGCGGTCAAGGGAAAGACCCAAGAATTGATAAAAGAGCAAGTGATAAGAAAAAAGATAAAACCAACACAGCAACCTAAACCTAACTTAACCTCACGTCAGGACCTGTATGCAGGGCTCAAACAGCAATTAAAAGGGGAAATAGATATCTCAAGACTAGGGAAAAACCTGTTTGTGGATTTAGGGGAGAGGATAAGTAAAGAACTTAACATAACGAACTGCTGGGTCTGTGGAGGAGCCTTGATGACGGAGGAATGGCCATGGAAAGGTAGTAGCATAGGCCCGGTGGAACTCCTTAAGTGGAACCGGACCAATATAAGAGGGGGGACTCGACCAGAAAGATGGATTCTAAGTTCAACAGTGATAGGGGAAGAATGTTTATGGCGAACTGGTAAGGAATTTATTAAAGAAATAGGGAAAACTCCCTGTAAAAGGTATAAGGTTTGCAATGGAACTTCTACATGGTGGATCCCAGAGGAGCCAACTCTGTATTGGACTCAAGGAAAAGTAAAAGAAAAGAATTGTGTGCATGATAATCGAACCAGACTCTTCAGATGTAATGGTAAAGGGAAAAATCCTTACTCTGGAATCCTAGAAATATCTAAATTTGGGGAAAATATAAATCAACAGAAAAATGACTATTAGAAGGCACCAGATGGCTTATTTTGGATATGTGAGAAAAGTGCATACCCAAAGCTCCCTTCGCAATGGAAGGGGAGTTGTACTCTGACGAGACAGAAATCAGTTGGGGGTGTTAGTTTTGGAAGTCCTAAAAAGAAATAAAAGAGAATGGTTTTGAGCACCTCAAAAATGGGGAGATGAGAAGTGGCCCCTGAACGCATATTGGAAACATTCTTGGGCACAAGATGGAAGTTGGGGATATCGAACCCCAATTTTTGCATTATGAAACTCCAAGCTGTTGTAGAAATCATAACCAATAAAACAGCTGGGGCTATGGAACTAATAGCCAGTCAGAGATGAAAAGCCAGAGCTGCAATATATCAGAGTAAAGTGGCTTTAGACTATTTATTAGCTAAAAGAAGGGGTGTTCTGTAAAAAAAAATTAATACGTAAGATTGTTGTTTTCAATGACAATAAAAATGCCATTCTAGATATCGCCAAAGATATCAGAAAAATGGCCCATGTGCCGGTTCAAAAATGAAAATCAGTAATGACCACTAATTGATGGGATAATGTATTGGGGATAGAGTAGTAGAAGAAGCTAAGCTTCTTCCCCTTGTAGCAGTGCTACAGCTGGTTTAATAGTTCTTCTTTGTTTAATCCCCTGTTTAATTTGGCTGATCACCAATATAGTTCAAAGCATAGCAAATGCCTATAGACCTGAAATTAGCTACATCTAGAATGGCAAAAACAAAAACAAAACCAAAAAAAATCATAGTATTAAGAAAACAAAATAATGTGAAAAATCTGTTGGAAGAAGCTAAATTGATTTGTGAATAAATGAACGAGTGCTAGAAGCTAGAAAACAAGAATTATTGATCAAGCCAAATGATTTATAAAAAAAATAAAAGGAGGAGTTGTTGTGAATTCATGTTGTAAATATTGGCTTTTCACAATTATTCTGATAAATATATATTATATGCTTTCACTATATTCTTTTCTCTCTTAGTAAGTTATAGGCTTAGATAGGAATTCTGAATAATAAAGATATGTTTCATCCGGACAAGGCAAGACAATGGGAGGATCAAGCTGTGGAAAACAGGCTATTATCAGCAGCAGGAAAGGGAGAGCAAACTGTTATCAAAAAAACCGGTACCAGGACGTGGGAAGGGGGGAAGGATAAGCTCAGCTGCCCTCAGAAGAAGGATGAGGGGCCCAGACTCTTATCAACAACTGACCATCTGCAGAGAAAAGGAAACCAGACTCCAAAAGAATGCTGACCAGCAAGAATAATGATGACCAGCAAAAAAATTATGATGACCAGCAGAAACTGAGACTGTGCAAAAGCATGATCTAAGAAGGCGGAACCAGGGAGGGGACATGCTTGAATATGCATTAACCCCTCACAGCAAGGATGGGATAAAAGGGGTATCCATAGGATACCAGGTGTGCTCTTGGCAGCGCGCCAAGGCACCCGGCCGTTTTAACCCTTTGCTTTATTTCTTATGTCTCCTAATTGTCTTTTATTTATATTAAATTCTTTTTATAATTTATTAAGTGAATCTCGTTTTTAAGATCACTATAGTCCAACGGGCTAAGGAACCTTATTTGCAGTTTGTTGAAAAACTCTCTGCATCTTTGGAGAAGCAGGGTTAGGGCTAGGGTTAGGGTTAGGGTTAGGATTAGGGTTGATCAGACAATCCTGACTTGAGAAAGCTACTGGTCAGACAGCTTGCAAGAAGCAATGCCAATGATAACTGTAGGAGGGTGATAGAGGCCCTCCCAGGGGATCCATCCTTACAACAGATGGTACAGGCTTGTGCTAATATCAGCACCACAGATTATAAGATGGCTGCCTTGGCTACTGCCTTACCAGCATCCTCAAAAGAGCCAAAGGGTAAGCAGCAGAAACAGGTGACAGCACAAGCCACCAAAAAGCAGAGGAAAGAGAAGCAGAAAGGGAAAACTCCCTTGTTTCTGTGAAGTCAGTGTGGAAAGCCAAAACACTATGCAGAGGCTTGCACAGCAAAATTAGATGCTAAAGGCCAGCCTCTGCCAAATCCAGGAAACGGAAAACTGAATGCTTTGGGGAAACATGTGAAGACATAAGCCTTTCCCCAGGTCCCGAAGCTGATGCAGGTCTGCTCAGCTGGCTTGTGGCTAGTGCCCATGGCTCAGCTGGACTTGATGTCTGCACAGCAGCAACAGTAGTCTTGGACTCTTGCAAAGTGCACAAAGTTCCTTTGGATGCCTTTGGACCCTTGAGGGATGGTAAAAGTGCTCTCCTAATGGAAAGGCAAAGTGTCCCTCTCCAGGGTATCATTGTGCATCTGGGACTTATTGATGCAGGTTATATGGGACAGATTTGTGCTATGGTTTCCACCCCAGCTCCTCCTGTCACTGTTCCTGAGAAAATGCACATAGCTCATCTTGTGCCTTTCAAGTCTTCAGTTTCTAGGGCTGCGAACCACTGTCAGGGGGATGGCTGCTTTGGATTGACTGGACCACCTCAGGTGCACTGGACTGTAACCCTGACTGACAAGCAGCCTGAGATGTGGTGTACCCTGTGCCTCCCTGGTGCCACCCCGCCAGAGATCCACCTACAAGGTCTGATTGACACGGGTGCTGACATCACCATCCTGTCCTCCTCTGCGTTGCCTCCACAGTGGCCTCTGGATCCTGTGGAGTTGGCCACAGGATTGGGTGGAACAGCTCAATACTTCATCAGCCAGCAGCCTGTGCTGATCACAAACTCAGAGGGACAGTCTGCTATGGTTTGGACTTATGTCACCACAACTATTGCTAACCTTTGGGGGCAGGATGTACTGGCAGTTTGGGAGGTTCAGATCAAGATGGATTTTTCATGGGAGCCACTGCGATGAAGAGCGCACAGTGTTCCATGCCTTCTTTACGGTGTCTGGTGGACAGACCCATCTGGGAGAATTAGTGGCCCCACCCGGAGGAGAAATTAGTCTCCCTTCGAGAATTGGTTCCAGAACAATTGGACCAGGGTCATCTTGAGTTTTCAACCAGTCCCTGGAACACTCCTGTCTTCTGTATCAAAAAGAAATCTGGGAAATGGAGGTTATTACAAGACCTCCAGAAGGTCAATGCCATGATTGAGAGCATGGGGACACTGCAACCTGGTATGCTGTCGCCCACTATGCTTCCTGCAGACTGGCCAGTTCTCATCACTGATTTGAAGGATTGTTTCTTTACAATTCCTTTGCATCCTGATGATAAACCAAAGTTTGCCTTCACAGTGCCAGCAATTAACAATGCTGAGCCCGCTCAGAGATATCAATGGAGAGTTTTGCCACACGGCATGTGCAATTCCCTGGCCATTTGCCAATGGTATGTGGCCCTGGCCTTGTCTGAAGTTTGCAAGCAATTTTCTGATGCCTGTTTTTACTAATATATGGATGATATCCTGGTGATGGCATCCACTCAGGATGAGCTGCTGAGGATACAGCCTCAGTTGCTCGATGCTTTGCACTCTCACAGGCTGGAGGTGGCTTCTGAGAAGGTTCAGCAGCAACCTCCTTGGAGGTATCTGGGGGTGAAAATTTTGGAGCGAACAATTCGACACCAAGAGGTGCAATTTGTGCAGTCTGTTAAGACTCTGAATGATGCACAGAAATTGGTGGGTGTCAATACTTGGTTACGTCTGTATTTGGGACTGACCACGACACAACTGTCTCCATTGTATGATCTATTAACAGGGAACTCTGATTTGAAGTCACCTCGCAAATTGACCCCTGAGGCACGACGAGTGCTGGAGGAGGTACACTGAGCCATCTCTGACTGCCAAGTCTATAGCATTGATCCCTCTGTTGATGTCACTG
Organism: Pseudopodoces humilis; assembly: GCF_049639895.1. Lineage (NCBI taxonomy): Eukaryota > Metazoa > Chordata > Aves > Passeriformes > Paridae > Pseudopodoces > Pseudopodoces humilis. Next base: position 9,231,973 of record NC_142211.1, on the reverse strand, counting down.
CCTTCATTACCACTCCAGACTTGCCTCCTACAGGCATCATCAGCCAGTGGAGTGACAAATAGTCTGATTCCTTGCACGTTTTGGAACGGGTTTTTTTGCCCCATCAGCCACAAAAAACGGCAACCACATTGCTTGAATTGATCGCTTGCCTGATAGTCAAATGCCGACAACAGTGTTTGCAATTGATGGGAACGGATCCCGCAAAGGTCGTACTCCTGGTACAGCGGGAGGAATTTGATTGGGGCTTTGCAAACTGTGTATCCCAGCAAATTGTTCTGGAAAACTTTACAGGGCAGATCACTTATCATCTGCCCAGACACAAGCTACTGAAGGTGGCAACAGCAACTAATTTTTCTTTGTGGCCAAAATGTTGTTAGGAGCCAGTGCAAGGACCCACCATCTTTACTGACGGATGGAGAAAACAGGAAAACCCATTGTCACTTGGCAGAATGGGTCTGAGTGGCAGGAGTTGGAAGGTCATGAGACTGGCTCAGCCCAATTGGTTGAATTGAGGGCTGCTGTGATGGCATTTCAGAGATTTTCCCAGGTACCTTTCAATCTGGTCATGGATTCTGCCTATGTGGCAGACATAACACAACGATTGGGTTATTCACATTTGAAAAGTCAGCAATGCTACTTTGTTTCATTAGTTGAAGACCTGGTGGTGTGCCATTCAGGTCCGAGTTCACCCATACTACATTCTGTATGTTAGAAGCCATACCAATCTGCCAAATGTCATAGCAGAGGGTAATGCCAGGGCTGACAAATTGGCTAACCCTGCATGGGTAGCACCTCAGCCTGATGTACCTAGTGCAAGCCAAAACATCACAAGAATTTTTTCATCAAAATGCGCATACATTGCAAAAGCTCTTTCAGTTGACTCCAACTGAGGCTAGTGACATTGTCAATTCTTGTGATGACTGTCACGCGCTTGCCTCGCCTTTACTGGCAGGGGTAAATCCTAGAGGTCTCAAGGCCTTGGAAATTTGGCAAACGGATGTTACCCAAATTGCTGAGTTTGGCAGGATCAAGTATGTGCATGTGTCTATTGACACTTTATCCTCTGCAATGTGGGCTTCTGCCCATAGTAGAGAAAAAACTCACGATGTTATTGCTCACTGGAAGCAGGCTTTTGCCGTGTTAGGGATACCTTCTACTGTGAAGACCGATAACGGCCCTGCTTACGACTCACAGAAAGTGCAGTAGTTTATGCAGATGTGGGGTGTTTCACACAAATTTGGCCTTCTGCATTCTCCAGCTGGTCAAGCCATTGTTGAACGTGCTCATGGTACTCAGAAGCAGGCTCTTCAAAAACAAAAACAGGGAATGCAGAGTGAAACCTGAACAGTCGATTGGCAAAACTTTGTACATGGTAAATCATTTTACAGTGCTGCAGAATTCAAAAAACCCTGTTATCTTGAACCATCACCTTTCATTGCAGGTGTCGTGGTTTTAAAGCAGTAACTAAAAAATTACTAGAAAACTTACTTATTTCTTGCTTTAAGATATGGATTAGAACAAGAGCAAAACAGGCTTAAAACTTAAAAGGAATAAAGAAAGTTTATTAACAAAACTACAAGAATAGGAGAACTAAAATAAAACTTCTAGAAAACTCTTTTTTTTTTCTCACTATCTAACTATTCTTTTGTTTACATGACAACATAGAGACAAAAAAACTTTGGAACTTTGGTGTTAAAAACAGTCCGCAATTCTTGCTAGAATCTTTTTATCAGTATCTGTAGAGAAACAGAAGTCTTTCTTCTGCTAATCTATGGAGTTTTTCACAAGAAAACTATTTCTGTTATAGCATTCTATTTCTCTGATGCCAGATGCCCGGAAATCTGTCATCAGATTTTTCTCCTCTCATTTCACATCACTCTGAGGTGTGTTATGGGCCATGAGTCTAGAGATGTCATTTTTAAGGATGAGTTAATCAAATGCAAAAGTTCTCTTCATCTGTCTCTGTGAGCTTCCCTGGAAACAGAATTTTTCTCTGCCTCAAGCGGCCTCAAATCTTCAACTATTACTTCTCCCCCCTCTGTTCCAGCACCTCACTGTATTACAATTACTCCACTTTTTGCTCAAAATCTACACTTTGAACACTGCATTCCCCCCAATATACTGTCATGAATTAAAGGAGTTTTTTTCAAAACACTATTGTCCATTTCCATAGCTTTAACAGAAAAATATTTCAGCTTATAAAGCATCTCCTTATTCTCTCTTCCCCATCTAAAACTTAACTCTTCACTGTCTTTGATGGTTTTATGATGTCTTCTTCATGTTGATTGTCTCTCTCTCTCTGTCTCTCTGAGAAAAAGGAGTAATCTATACGTCTTATCCAGGTAGTAAAAGAGTTAAAGTCTTGGAAAGCTGCAGATGTTCATGGTGTCAGGTTTCAGTTCAGCAGCAGAAACTGCAAACCAAGCCAGGCTGGCCAGCCGGCTCTGTTTCTCCCCCCCCCCCCCCGCCCCGCCCTCTGCGGCCTTGTCTGGCCTGGACGGGGGAGAGGCCAAGACAGAGCCTGTTACCTTGTCAAAAGCCGGAAACCAAAGAGAAAAAGAGAGCTCTGGCTTTACATCTTAAAGTAGTGTTCACAAGTTGATCTCACTTTTCAATGATCAAAACTGCTGTAAATTCTTAAAAATTACCAATAATTGGTCACAAGAAAAGACTCCCATCAGCCTCTCGCAGCTTCAACTTCCTCTCAGCTCTCGAAGTTATCTCAAAGGTAAAGTCACCCCATGACAGCAGGCTTCGGGCGAGACACATCAGACCCGAGCGAAAGTTCGGGTGCAAAATTTGACCACCAAGCAGTGGGAAGGCCTGTTTGAACTTTTCGCTTCAGGTCGTAGGTATGCATGTGTATCCACAGATACTGAGGTGCACTGGGTACCTACAAAGTGTGTCCGACCTGACCTGCAATTGCAAAGGCAGAACTGAGCCAACAGGCAAACCACAGGCTGTGACCAGAATGAAGGTCCTCAAGTGGAGGAACCTTTGAGTGATGACACAGATGCAGAAGATGTGAGTGATCACTCGGATGGTCCCTCTACGAGCAGGCATTAAGCATATTTCTCATTTTTCTTTTTTTTTCTTTTTTAATAGAAAAAAGGGTGAGATGTGGACATGATTTTCCGAGCCTGAGAGAGTTTCAGCCTGTCAGTGGCTGATCAGTTTCCCAAGGGAAAGTCTTTTGGGAAACTTTTCTCTCTCAAGGACTGTTGTGTAAATAAGATTTTAATTCTCAATACAATGACACAGATGTTCTGAGTGTTTTTTCTCTTGTCCCACCCATGGGATGAGAGAGGTGTTGTTCCTTGTACCAATCAGGTTAACCTGTACCAGAACACCTTATAAAAAGGGTTGAAAACCCCAAAATAAAGGCTTTTGCCTTCTGAGAAATAAAACCTCAGCAGCTGTGATACCGAACCCATTGCTTCTACTTCTCATCTTCTAGCAACAGCTCCCAATTTTTGAAAGATCCCCCACCCAATGCTTTCAAAGAGGTTTTTAAAAGGCCATTATACCTCTCCACTTTGCCAGCCACTGCTGCTTGATAAGGGGATATGGTACACCCACTCAATGCCATGTTCCCTAGCCCAGGTGTTTATAAGGCTGTTCTTGAAATAAGTCCCATTGTCTGACTCAATCCTCTCAGGGGTACCATGCCTCCAAAGGACCTGCTTTTCAAGGCCCAGGATGGTGTCACGGGCAGTGGCATGAGGCACAGGGTAGGTTTCCAACCATCCCGTGGTGGCTTCTACCATGGTGAGCACATAGTACTTGCCTTGGCAGGTTTGGGGCAGTGTGATGTAGTCAATCTGCCAGGCCTCCCAATATTATATTTGGACCACCGCCCACCATACTACAGGGGCTTCAACCGCTTGGCCTGCTTGATTGCAGCACACGTCTCACAGTAATGGATAACCTGAGAAATACTGTCTATGGTTAAATCCACCCCTCAGTCTCGTGCCCACTTATAGGTGGCATCTCTACCCTGATGACCTGAGGCGTCATGGGCCTATCGAGCTAGGAACAACTCTCCCTTGTGTTGCCAATCTAAGTCTATCTTTGACACCTCTGTCTTTGCAGACAGATCTACCTGTTCATTGTTTTGATGCTCCTCATTAGCCCTGCTCTTGGGGACATGCGAATCTACATGTCAGACTTTCGAACAGTTTCTCTACCCTGGTAGAGATGTCTTTCCACTCTTCAGTAGACCAAATTGGTTTTCCTCTGTGCTGCCAATTAGCCTTTTTTCCAGTTTTGCACCCATCCCCACAGAGCATTGGCTACCATCCATCAATCTTTGTAGCGGTAGAGCTTTGTCCACTTCTTTCTTTCTTTCAGTAATATCCAGGGCAAATTGAACGGCTTTGAGTTCAGCAAGTTGGCTTGATCCACCTTCTCCTTCAATAGCTTCTGCGACCTGTCGTGTTGGGCTCCATATGACTGCTTCCCACTTGCGCTTCATCCCTACGATGCGACAGGAACCATCAGTGGACAGAGAACAGCATGTTTCTTCTGCTGGTAGTTGGTTGTATGGTGGAGCTTCTTCAGCACATATCACCTGTTCTTGTTCCTCTTTGTCAGTTAGACCAAAGTTTTCACCTTCCAGACAATTTCTAATTATTTCCAAAATCCCAGGGTGATTCAGTTTTCTAATACAGGCACGCTGTGTGATGAGAGCAATCCACTTGCTCCATGTGGCATTGGTGGCATGGTGGGTAGAGGGAACCTTCCCTTTAAACATCCACCCCAGCACTGGTAGTCGGGGTGCCAGGAGGAGTTGTGCTTCTGTGCCAATCACCGCTGAGGCGGCTTGAACTCCTTCATAGGGTGCCAAACTTTCCTTCGCTGTTGGAGTGTAGTTGGCCTCCGACCCTCTGTAGCTTTGACTCCAGAATCCCAGTGGTCGGCCTCGAGTCTCACCAGGCAATTTCTACCAAAGGCTCCAGGACAGACCATGGCTTCTGGTGGCAGAGTAGAGCACATTCTTCACTCTGGTCCTGTCCTGACTGGGCCAAGGGCTACCACATGAGCTATCTCCTGCTTGATGTGGGCAAAGGCTTGCTACCGTTCAGGGCCCCACTGGAAAGTGTTCTTTTTGCAGGTGATCAGGTAGAGAGGGCTCACAATCTGTCTGTACTCAGGAATATGCATTCTCCAAAAGCCTATGGCACCTAAGAAAGCTTGTGTTTCCTTCTTGTTGGTTGGTGGAGACATTGCTATGATCTTGTTGATGACATCAGTAGGAACCTGACGCCGTCCATCTTGTCACTTTACTCCCAGGAACTGGATCTCTCGAGCAGATCCCTTAAATTTTCTCGATGGCAAAACTGGCTTCCAGCAGAATCTGGATTATTTTCTCTCCTTTCTCACACACCTCTGCTGCTGTGTTCTCCCACACAATGATGTCATCTATGTATTGTAGATGTTCCAGAGCCTCACCCTTTTCCAGGGCAGCCTGGATCAGTCCATGGCAGATGGTGGGGCTGTGCTTCCACCCCTGGGGCAGTCGGTTCCAGGTGTACTGCACTCCCCTCCACGTGAAGGCAAACTGAGGCCTGCATTCTGTTGCCAGGGGAATAGAGAAAAATGCGTTGGCAATGTCAGTAGTGGCGTACCACTTTGCTGCCTTGGACTCCAGCTCGTACTGGAGCTCCAACATGTCTGGCATGGCAATGCTCAGTGGTGGAGTCACTTTATTCAAGCCACGATAGTCCACAGTCAATCTCCATTCTCCAGATTTGCACACAGGCCAGATGGGGCTGTTGAAGGGTGAGTGGGTTTTCCTAACCACCCCTTGGGTCTCCAGCTTATGAATCATCTTATGGATGGGAATCACAGGATCTCAAATTGTTCTATACTGCTGGCAGTGCACTGTTGATGTGGCAATTGGTACTCGTTGCTCTTCCCCCTTCAGAAGGCCCACTACAGATGGGGTCTCTCATTTAACATCACACTCACCCCAGGACACAAAGACCACCTGCTTAGTTACCACCCAAGACTCTACCAATCGAGCTGACCCTGCCCAATCAAAACTTGCATGTACTTTAGAAGGGAATAAAGTCCCCATGGTGCATATAAGGAATGTGCTAGGGAAGACAGTTTGGATTAGTCCTGCCTCAAGCAAAGGCAAACCCATCCATGGGATTGCTTTTGCTGAAGGGCCTGAGTGTATTTGGTGAGTAATGCAGAGGGACAGGGAAGCACAATGTGTACCTCAGGGGGTTTTGATTTTTTTGGTGAGAACAGTCTGTAATGTTGAATTGTATGATATTGTTTGCTGAATGGCATTACCACTGTATGCCATAACTACCATGGACAATGAGGATGGACTGCTCCAGATACAGCAGTTGTGAGCTCCTGATGCAGCTTGCAACCAGCTGACAGCACACCAGTGTCCCTGCCCTGGAAGACATCTAGGACAGATAGAACCCACAGTCATGGACTAAATGAACTGAACAGACATCTTGGAGGGATCGCCATTGACTATGGAAATTAAACCCGTGCTTCTGTGTGTATAAATATATAAATATCTATCTATACATATCTCTCTCTATATATATATAATTGGAAGATGTAGGATCTGGGCTTGATGTAGTTGGTAAAGAAAAAGGGGTGCGTAGTGTCCCAATTTTGGCCAGGACAGAGTTAATTTTTTCACACTAGCCATGAGGGGGAAGACCCTGGAGCCATGTGGGTGTGTCTAGGTTGTTATACTATCCAGTCTTATATTATTACCAAGGCAAAAGTAAGGAACTCTCCCTTGAGAAGAGGGGCATGGCTTGGGGTCAAGAAAAGCATTGCTGGAGGGGGAAACCCTTCTGCCATTGTTCATTATCACCTGGGGTGCTTGGTGAGCATTTTGCATGTAAATCACTCTTGCTTTTGTTCACTTTTGTCAATAATATTGCTACTGTTACTGTTTGTTTTCTTATCTCATTGCTGTTTCTAGTTACTTGTTATGTCAACCCATGATCTCTGCCTTTTGTGTCTCTCACTGGAGGGGGGAGGGGAGTGGCTCATGGTTTTCCTTTTAGTGAGAGTACTAAATTGGGGAATACTATTCCTAAACCTGGACAGAGGGGATGCCAGACATAAGGATGAGCCCATCCCAGCTTCATGGGTGCAGAACAGACTACTGAGAGAGGGCTGTTGTAATTGATAGCTTGAAATGTATATTTTCCCCTCTTCTAGTTGTGATTTCGCCCCCCCCCCCCCACTTCTTTTTCTCCTATTGCTTACCTGGAGGCAAGTTACCATGGTTACTGAAGTTTTTTCTCCTCAGCTCCACAGCGAGAGGCCGGATGGAGTGGAGAGGGGACCCTGCTGGCATTTCCAGCTGCTTGAAGTTTCGGTAGCCCGGGAAAGTGCAGGGAGAGAGAGACCCTTCTCTCCAGCATGAAACTTGTAACTCTGTTTTTCCTGTTCCAGAATGCCTCTGAGCTATGGAAGCCGAGTGGGTATTCTTACCTTCCCTTTCTTTCCCTCCTGCATTGCCAGGAAACCATCCCCTCCCCCCTCTTTCCCCCTCTGCCCCTCTGTGGAGTATACTCATACACCTTTGTGAGCATTTGAAGAAGTTGGTGTCTGTTATTTCTTATCTTAGCACGTGTAACCTTGATTTGTAGAAAGTTTGTAATTGTGTTAGCTGAGAAAAATAATTGGTTGTCTCTCTGATGTTCCCTCCCTCTGAAAAACCCTGTTAAAAGAAAACCCCAGACCCCAAAATCCTTGGTTTCTCATCCTTTGGATTCCACTTCACACAAATAAACTGTGGAATGCAACCCTGGGGAGAGGTTCCATCCCTGATTTCTTTGCTCACTTGATAGACTCGAATTCCTGAAGAAAATCAGTGAACCCCACAAACATACGCTGGCTCAAAACCAGAGTGAAGAGAAACCTCATCACTAAGCTAAGCTGGGCCACTCTGGAGGTTTGAGTCAGAGGGCCATGTTGTTATGGCCAAGACCATAAGAGGAAGGATCTGGGCTGCCTAACAAGCTGGCTAAAATGACAACTGCCCAACCTTGCAGTGCAGAAAGAGTGGGCAAGAGAGGATGAAGACCCTATGGTGATAGTAAATAACACCATCCCATCAAAGAGCTGTCACTGAACCTCAAAAAGACCTGTCCCCCTGCCACTACCACTCTGGAAGGTTCAGTGATCTGTAGGGTCCAGGAGCAGCCCCTCACACCAGTGCTGGACACTGATCCCCCCCACTCCCCCATTCAGAGTGACAGCAGAGAGGATGCTTGCCCATGATCCACCCTTTTCCTCCTGGACACCTGGGTTGATTTCATCACTCTTAAAGAACCTTTCATATCTGACCAAGTCCACGTGTGAGCTGGTCCCTCTGGGCTCCTTGCAGAGCTTACAGGGAAACTACATGGGTATCCTCAGATAGGAATCATTCAACCTTCTCTGGATCTCTACACTGAGATGCAACAAATCATGTCCCAATGTGTCCATGTCTCTCCTAGGGCAAGAAAATTGAGTGACCAGCCCACACAGAAGTCCTGCCTTTACTCACATGATCTCCACACTGAACTGTAATGTCTGACTTGAAAATACTTGTCAATGAGGAGGGGGTTCCAATGCCTGCTAGGTGCCTAAATTCAGGTGAGATCCCAGCATGGTCAGGAATCCCTGTACTTCTAATCCTGTTTGGACAAAGTCAAGAATACAGTGGTACTAAGAGGATCATGAGCAATTAGAAAAGTCTGCCTTTCTCCTGAGGAGCTGCTCCCTTGTTTTTCATCCAACAAGGAAGCTGGATGACAAGTGTAGCCTGAAGAGAAACAAGAAGTTTATTATAACTCCAAACATATGACAAAAAGGGTCAAAAATTAGTAAGGAAACAGAAGGACATGAGCTGCAAGGCAATTAAGACACCAAACCAAATTATATCAGTGCTATCTTCCAAGTTTATCCCATAGCACCAGTAAAGCCCAGCATTTGAAAAATGCCATATAACACAAGACAAGAAGCAGCTGGCCAGCAAAGGCACAACCACACTGTTCAGAGGAGGGCAAGCCTATCCTAGAGGCACGAGTCAATCTGAAGGCCAAAAAATGCAAGATGCCAGTCTACAAACCACTTGAGACATGTCCTAAAACTCTCTTCTCATTTTCTAGCAGCATTTACAGCATGTCCCCATGACATGCAGCCTCCTTTATCCTTTGTGAGCTACAGCAGCTTCTCAGGGAAGAGGGGGAATATCTTGTAGGACATGAACCCCTGGGTTGTTTTCTCTGGTAAGTGTAGACTTTGCCAAGGACTCGCAGTCTGAAGACTCTATCTAGGACTGGGACACTTGGTTGTGACACATCTGTAAGAGAGAGTCTGAAGATTCCCTCATCTGACTCACAACCGTCTCAAGGACAGAGACTGAGACCCTGAATATCACAAGGGACTTGGTTTAGGGGCTCGGGCCTAGCTGAGGTGGATGTTTGCTAAGTGATTGTTTGCAGGTGGTTGCACAGTACACTGCCCTCATTCCTGCTGGTGAGCAGGGGCTTGTGCGTGGTACCCTGCACAACGGATTTTCCAGGACACATTGCCCTCGTTCCTGCTGGTGAGCAAAGACTTGCAAGACGTGGTTTGCTCTGTACCCTACACCTGCCCCACACGCAATGGAATTCATCACAGCGATCATCAATCTCCTCTGGTTTTGGCCCTGTTTTCCTCGCTTTGCAAAAGACTATAAAATTATACCTCAAACTTACCTTCCTTTGAGATCTCCCCAATGGACAGAAGACTCTGCGTCGTTGGATGCCTGAGTGGACTTTGACGTTGGTAGCTATAATCCCCTTACTCTCTTTCTTTTATGCTTTGCTTTCTCTTCTTTTCCCTCTATCGCATATTAGTGCTAATGAGCATTCAATAAAGTGTGTTTTGCTGTTCAAGTCCTTGGTTTGCTGATAATCTTTTGTACTCTAAGACCGACTAAAAGAACCACATCACGAATCCCACCTTGCGGATCGTGACAACATCCAAGCATGAAAGTCTTTCCAAGCATTTGCCAAAGGGAGCAAAAGAAAAATGCACTGACTCAGCCCTCCCTGTGATGTCTTCATGATTCTAATATGTTTATGTGGTCTCCTCCAACAAACCAGCTAAGATGAAAATGGAGAGGGTGATGAAGACCAGCTCTGCATCTGAGCTGCATGCCTCAAATGCAGCAGATAACTGATCCTCACTGGAGTGCAATAAAAAGATCTTATGAAATGGGAATACTTATCTTCAAAAGATTATTTTCTTCCAAAGTAATTTTTTGGCAGCACTTAGGTGAATTACTGCCCAAATCCAGCTGCAGACTTATGAGTAAGGAGAGATGAAAAGGTTACAGCTAATAAGCTGAGCCAAAGCAATGACTTCATGAGCTCCTAACCATGAAGCTTTCAAAACAAAGCCTATTTAACAGTAAGAACAAGCACCTCAGATGAGCTTTGAAAAGACGGGGCAGGAGAAAGCTCCAAAATACCAGTTGTGGTGAAGTTCACCCACTGCCAAAGTGGAGAAAGATTTGCCCGCCTGTGCATGTCCACAAGATGGCAGTATGCCATGGTGCAAGAGCATCTCTGAGGAGCAGATTAACCCATTCTCCAATTTCCAAACAAAAGAGGATTTTAGGAGTAGTTGTTTTGGGTTTTGTTTAATTTTTTCACCTTTTAATTGCCAAATAGTTATAGGCTTTACTTGGAATATTTTGTTGAAATACTGTTGATAAATTCCAGCAGCAAAACTCATGTATGTATATTAACATCCAGATATCCAGAATATTCTGCTTAACCTGTTAGAGGTGTCACTGTATCTCTCTGTAGAGATACACATACAGATCTGGATGTACACTACAAATTAGTTCTAGATTCGTGTCCTATTATACCTTATCATCAAAGGAACACAAATTTCCAAAGCAGCCTGCAAATAAGACTCACTACATCCCCCAAACATGATACTCAACCCTGCTTTAGCTGATGAAGCACATTCAGCAGCAAAACATTTTCATCTGAGTCATGTTTAAGGATGCTTGGACTGGCCCAGTCACGCTGAAGGATGCTTGGACCACCCCAGTGGTGCTTGGAGGGTGCTCTGACCACCCCAGTGGCACTGGAGGATGCTCAGATTGGCCCTTCCATCCATGTACAGCTGCTGTAATCAACCCCTGAGTTCTTAAACAGAGAACAAGAGTTTATATATCTCCAACCTGAAAAGCCTCTTCTTCAGGATATGACACAAAGATAACCACAGTGTGGGACAGCCCCATAGAAGGTGGATTTTTTTTCCATAGGCTCACTCAAATATTTTCCCTTATGCCTCCACACACTGCTTCACAGAGCCATTTGAAACAAGGGATAAAGGCCAACAAAATCACTGTTGACATTGCACAATTACATTCAAATCCAGTTAATGATATGTCAGGATTAAACCAGCTGTCTGCAAGTATTCCACTTGTCAATGCCAAACAAGATAAATCCTTACACAGAACTACCCAGCTCCTAGTTCCCACATGCACATGACTGTACATGCCTACATAAGCATGTCTCTAAAATAATGCAGCATTGCATGAGTCTGGCAAGAGACAAACAAAACACCAAATCCAGCATTCATGCTATATTTTCCAGCTTAGAGATGCCACACTGGCAATTAATCTAGATATCAAAAGTATATGTTGAAATTAATTCACTGTATTCAATGGACTCAACCTGGTGTTAGGACAAGATAAGGTAACAACTTTGTGTTCAGACATGATCAGATGATAACCAGACCAGGAGGATCTGGTTTATTTAATAGTTGTTGACCGAAAGTTAAACCCTAGAGAAGAAAATCAGTTCTTTGCACCAAAGATAGTTTGATTTCTCATTTCTAATTATTCCTCAGGGAAAACCACCTTATTTTTCAGAATTACTGGGGTCTGTATCAGCTGAACTTGATGTTTTCTTTCTGTGACCTAAAGTCCAGACATATCAAGCATGGAAGAGACTGAGCAGGAAGCAGCTGCAGGCTTCCTGGCGAAGTTAGCTTCTCCACTCCACTCCTTCCACTGATTTGTGTATTTAGTGCCAGCTAGCTCACCCAAAAGAAACAATAAGGCAGATCATCCCATATTCTTCAGGATGAGCAAATTTTTTCCTCACATTATGCATGAATAAGAAGCCAAACAAGCTTTTTGCTCAGCACTGAAAAGGATAACACTACCAAAGCACATGAGATGTCTCCACCCTTCCCTCTGAAGGCAGAGGAGACTTCAGCAAAAACATGCTCAGAAACTTGCCCAGCCCAGGACACTCAGATCTGTTGAGGACTTGGGCTCTGGAAAGTGAAAAATTATATGATGCTGACAAATTGACTTATTCAATTAGACGTTTTAGGTGGGGATCTCATCCTGCTATTTCCCAACATCCAAACATTAAAGGTCATTTAACCAGAACTACTGAAACTGGGGTATATAGAGAGATTTGGAGAAGAAACAGGCTGGAGAAAACATCCAAGTGGATGACCGCTGCATTTAAACGTACATACACCACATAGGGGCAACACCTAAGTCAGCACACCATCACTGCTGGCTTCCTGGCAGCAATTTATTTTGGAGCTGCCAGGAGAGTTGATGCCTTTCAGAATCTCTGTTCCTAAAATATATGAGCTTTGTGTCCATATACCTATATATATGTATGTGTATATATAGTGTCCTCAACATTTCACCTCCAATGAAATCTACATGATAACTGCCCTCACCCAGCATTAAGGGTCATTGCAAGGCTTGCCGAAACCACAGGCATAATTTCCCATCATAAACCCCAAAGGACCATAGCTCGGCACATCCAACCGAGCAGTTTTCCCACTTCTGGGGAGAGTTTTGTAAGGATAGGTAAGGTAGGGAAGGAGCTGCTGGTCTCCACCATAACATGGGCAGATGTCCTCATCACCTACCTGCCACACTGGAAGGACTTTCTCTATGTCATTCAAGTTGATGTTATCACCATCCTCGAATTTCCCTTTTCCAAGCCTGTGGCAATAAGAAAACAAACAAAACCACATGAAACCTTGCTGGAGGCAAAGTTAATTTTCTATTATGGCATATGGGGAAGATAACTTCTTACTGCAAAGGAACCTCATGAAAACAAAGAGGGTCTCTGAAGTGAGTATGCTGTGCCTTCAAAACACTCCCACAAAGGTACAAAGCCATTAACACAAAATTAAATGCTTTTCTCAGTCCTGCACCTGTACCATCTGCCATAACATTCAAATGCTTTTGGTAATAGCAGCAGTGAGAAAACCAAAGGCAATCCTGAACAGTAGTATTGGTGTTGAGGGTTAGGTGTTTTTTGGGTTTTTTTTGGTTTTTTTTTGTTTGTTTTGTTGTTCTGGCCTGCCCGTGGAATTTTTACCCATTAGCTGCTGAGACAACCTAACTGTGGGTATTTAGTAAGTGCTCGAGAAAGGACAAAGAGTGGCCAGGCCCGGCGGGGGGGGGGGGGGGGGGGGGGGGGGGGCAGGAAAGGAGGGTGGGGACAGTTTTTGGCTGTTTTTCTTCGGCTGCGGGGGGGACTTTCATTTGCTGGGTCGCGGAGCTGCTGCGGTAGAGAGAAGGGAATTTCGCCATCACCCAGACGGAGCTGCTGCTTCTTCTCCTTCTCTCCTTCTCCCCTCTTTGTTGGTGGCCTCGCACCCCCCTGCCCTGCCGGGACGTGTGGCAGTGCCAGGCACCGCCGCAGAGCTGCTGATACACCTCATCCACCAGCCCAGGATCTCAGCTCGTCCCTGCTGTTCCAGCCGATTGTTCCTCAGAGCCCTGCAGGAGCACCGGGACTGACTGCCCAAGGGGGTTTGTGAAAACAAAGCCTCTCCTCCATCCCGTCTCAGCCGAGAAGGCTGTCCCGGGGTCCCTGGTTCTGTTTTCTTGTTATTGCTGTAATTATTGTTTGTTTGTTTGCCTGGTTATACTAGTAAAGAACTGTTATTCCTACCCCCAGATCTCTGCCTGAAAGCCCCTTGATTTCAAATTTATAATAATTCGGAGGGAGGGGGTCTACATTCTTTCATCCCAAGGGAAGCTCCTGTTCTCCCTAGCAGACACCTGTCTTCTAGAACCGAGACAATTGGGTGGTTCAATTCCCAGTTGAAGGAACACCAAAAGCACAGACCATGTGGAAAAAAAAAAAAAAAGACACAAAAATAATAAAAAATGTTTCATTTGAAGCACTTCTCATTTGCTTGTCTTCCACAGGAGCTCCAGTTTCATGGCTGAGAAAGGTGTTGGCAAACAAGCACAAACATACATCTCAGACAGCAAACACCAATCAGTATAAATACAAACGTACAATTTATAAGTAAAAAAATTGGGATGAGAAGCCAAGCACTCACACATCAAACACAAAGATGGCAGCTAAAGGACTTCCTTGTATCAAGAAAGTAACAAAGCCAGTTCAAAGATAATTACTAACTGGATGCAGAGTGTCTGTAATGATACAGAAGAGGAAAAAATGGTCAATAAATATCATCCTTCCACATTTATAAACAATTGATGTATAACAGTGATGAAGATAGACGGGGACAACTGACTCAGTGATCAGAATCTGATTTTACTGTGGGCTACATAAGCTTATATGCTATTCTAGGAAGGCTACTGTTATAAATGCAAAGGCAGATTTGGGTTAAATAAAAACAATTTATTATAAAACAATTTCTATAAAAAAATAAACAATGAGGAAAAACCACAATAAAACAAACAGCGCAGCGCTGGGTGGATAGGGGTCTATACCCAAAGGTATAGGTGTTCCCAAATCCACGAAGGAGGGTAGACTGTCCGGGGTTTTTATAGGGATTTTTAGCCTTGAGGCCAAATTCCAGGCAGGCACCATTCATCAACGGTCCTTGATTGTCGTATGAATTGATTTCCTGGCGTTGGAGAATAGAGTCAAATAGACGTCCAGGACCGAGTCTCCTCATATGTAAAGAAGTTCTGGGTGGTTCTTGATTTCATTGTGGTTCAGGCCATCTGGATGGGATGGTTGGATCCGGGTTGGAGCTGATGGATATCTCGGCTGGATTTTTCCTTTTGTCTACCTGATGGCTTCCCCCAACGGTAGCCTGCAAGGCGGGGTGTTCAGGTCCGGTGATGAGTATCTCGTCGGAGCCTCTCCTTGTTGGCTTGATGTTTCGTGTCCTGTCTATTCTTTCCCGTTGATGGGCACCGAGCCTGTCCCTGTCAGCTTGATGAGCTTTGTCCTGTCAGCTTGATGAGCCTTGTCCTGTCTATTCTTTTTCGTTGATGGGCGCCGGCTAGGATCGTTATCCTTTGAGTGGGAATTCGTGGCTAGATCTGGGAAGGGCTTGTGTGCCATACTGTACTTTATATTTTATATCATTATTGTTATATACATTTATTTAGATTTCTACGAATTTTTACAAGTTCATTTCTCACAGTCCCCCGCCTAATAATCCATTACATTAAAAATTCGTGTTATTTCATCCAATTCTGCAGGGGAGGACTATAAAATTTTTTACTCACATTCATTTTCTTCCCAGTCCGTTAACGAATTCTCACTATATGTTTGTGCCAGGTTATATTTATTTTCAAAATTCTTTAAGGCTTTAATCACGTTTTCGTTTTCTTTTTCCTCCTCTAATTTCATTAGTTTAGAGAGAGGAGTAGGTCTCCCTTGTGCTTTCTCAGGATCGATTGTAAGTGTGGCAATCTGCATTCCTTGCACAACAGAGTGAATTAGTCTGATGAAGCAAGGAATTAAGCAGGGAAGGAAAATGATTCCGGCAACTGAACAAGTGATGAAAAATACTAGCTTCTTCCACCAAGCCCCTTGCCCGAATATCTGGTCCCACCAGGAGGCTTGTAGGATTGAATTCCATTTTTGGACTGGCACATGAGCTACTTTTTTAATTTCAGCAGCCAATCCTTTTATTGTTTCTCCGTAATCGTCTATTTCCATACAACACACTCGGATTCGTTGTATCTGCCACACACTCCTCCCTCCTCGGCTAGCAAATAATCGAGAGCTAGTCTGTTTTGGTACACAAAAGCTCTCATTTGTGAATGTTGTTTGGCTAGGAGTTCTAGGGCTTCTGAAGTGTGGTTGGAAACTATCTCTACCACCGCTTGCAATCTGATAAGTCTGTTGAGGAGATAAATGGGGGTTCTGTAACCCCAGCTGCCATCGTTTGCCCAAGTAGCGGGGCCCGTAATATTGAATGATCCTTTCGGCAGGCCATTCTTCCTCGTTCCACTTCTGGTTGCCTCCCGCCATTGGTAGTTCCCGTTTTAATTCCCTCCTTTGTCTGTTTAATGTCTCAAAGAGAGGGGCTCCCAATGATTTACTCTCTGTTTTAGGTAGAGTAAAGAAAAAGGGCCGAATTATTCCAAGTGTGCAGGATCCTTTCCATTTTCTGGGTAGCTCGCTGTAAGCCTTTTTTCCACATATCCAATATATACCATCAGGAGCTTCCCAACCCTTGTTCAACTTTGCCGGATCATCCCAATATTCTTTCAATCCTATTAGCTCATGGAAGGGATTGGCCCCAGAGTTTTTGTACCAACAAAGTCCAATTATTTCCATCCATTCACAGTTATTCCCCCGGGAGCGACTCCAATAGCCCGCGGGTGGTTCAGGTTGCCAGGTTTTAGTTTTGCTTTCCGAATTCACCGTGAGTGTGCTTACACACGGGGTATAGCCTACTAAATCAGTGAATTCTTTTCCCTCTCTGCTAATGCAGACAGTACCGATTATTCTTTGGTCTATAACCCATCCCTCTGGTCTTTGTTTTGTTTTTGATATTTTAGAGCCTTCCCATTTTAGAAGTTGCTCTGGGGTTAGTCCCTCTCCCTTCCAAGGCCATCTTTCAGCTGATTTTAACCCGCCACAGATCCAACAGTTAGATAGACCTAATTCTGTGGCTATTTCTTGCATTAGATCTATGAAAAGATTCTGGTTGGGGTTTGGCAACCCCCAATTGCTGTATTGTTTCTCTAATTGCTCATAATGCTCACTAAGAGAGTTAAGCCTCTCCTGTTCTAGCCTCTTTTTCCGAGCTTCTGCTTCTCGCCTCTTTAAACTCTAGGGTTAGTTGTTTTATTTTGTTTTCAGGGTCCACCCCTTCCTCATCCCTGGAGAAGCAGAATACTTGGTTGAATTGCAAACATACCCGGTCATCACTACTTTTTAACAAATCAAGGATTATCGGTTCATTATTAAGGAAAAGTTTTTCTTTATTTTTTAAATTTTCTACCTTCCCAATATACTTTCCCTCCCATGGTACACATTTTCAAATTCGCTTTATTGTAACATAAAGGGTTAACCGCATAATATGCCAAAAAGGTGGATTGTCTTTTCCCCCCTATCCAGACAGTTTTGTTACATTGACTGCAGATTGGAATTGGGGGAATCATTCCCACTTCTCTCCTATACCTGAAATGGGAAGTTTCAGTCTTTCTTTTCATAGGAGTTTTAGACTGCCCGTCCTTAAGACTCGCCGCTGGGTGATAACACCAGACCTCCCCCTTTAGGTCACATAGATTATACTGAGTGCCATTGGATATACAAAACCCCCTTTGTTGTTCTGGAGGACAGTCGATTATTCGTCCGGCATTTGTGGCGGTCTGGCACCGCTCACACTTCTCTAGGGGAGGATCCCCCAGAGGCACCTCGGGGCTCATTCCCTTGGTCAAGCACATGGCTAGATTCAGGAACATCAGGATTCCCCACCGGTGTATCCCTCTGCCTTGCCCTTCGCCCGTATAAAAATATACGGCGGGGATTACCATCTTCCCGGCAGCAAGGATATTCTTCAGGGGCCCTTGTAGTTCTTATGGCGTACCTTCTTTTGAAGGCAGCCCACCGAGACGACTTAATCGTGTCTGTCCTGCACGGTACTTTTACTGTCTTTCGGCACTCGATTTCCAAAGCCTCTGCCTTGGAGTCTAGTTTCCCTCTTATCCCCTTTTGAAAAAGTAGGAACCACTCAGGAGAGTCGAGTTCCAACAACCCCGCCCTGGTGGCAAGTATTAAGAGACGGCTAGTCAAATCCTGTTCCTTTTCTAGACACTTTGTGCACAATCCTTTAGGTTTGTACCCTCCCAAACAGTGGGTTACCCAAATCTGGTTACAATAGGCGCACTTAAAATGTATAAACGGAAAACAATTACACTCAGGGTGAATACAACTTATCTGATCGTTACTGTTCATTTGTGGTTACGCTGTAGTCTGATCTTTAGTTTCTCCCGGAGGGGTGGTGACTTTCCACTTGGAGGTGTCGTATTCCTTTACTTTTTTTACCCGAGATGAGTGTGTGTCCAACCTTTTTCTGCGGTCCGGACAGCTGTGTCTGTGGTCAGGAGAACCAGGAAAGGTCCTTCCCAATGGGGGTTGAGGGGAAGCTCCTTCCACGCTTTGACGAGGACTTTATCCCCAGGCTGTATCTGGTGTATTGCGAATCCCAGAGTGGTGCTTTGGGGAATCAGTCCTCGTTTTCGTAGTTCCTGTAAATTTTTGTTGATAGCAATGAGATATGGTTGTATTTGTACATCCTCCACTTGGGGGTGTCCCACCGGCATTCCATGTTT
>NC_142211.1:8707437-8722506 GCF_049639895.1 Pseudopodoces humilis | reverse complement strand
CCCAAATCCGCTCCCAGACCCCCCAAACCCCCCCCAGACCCCCCAAATCCCCCCCAGACCCCCCAAACCCCCCCCCCAGACCCCCCAAAATCCCCCCCCAGACCCCCCAAATCCCCCCAGACCCCCCAAATCCGCTCCCAGACCCCCCAAATCCGCCCCCAGACCCCCCCAAATCCCCCCCAGACCCCCCAAATCCCCCCCCCAGACCCCCCAAATCCCCCCCAGACCCCCCAAATCCGCTCCCAGGCCCCCCAAATCCGCTCCCAGACCCCCCAAATCCCCCCCAGACCCCCCAAAAGCCCCCTCACAGCGTTTGATCCCCCCCTGGGCCCCCCTCCGGGCCGAGCCCTGCTGCTTCTTCAGCGCCAGCAGCGCCTTCTCCGGGGGGGGGAGGGGATTGGGGGGCTCGGGGGGGCTCGGGGGGGCTCGGGGGGGGCTGGGGACCCCCGCAGGGAGACCCCCGGGCCTCACATGCCCCAAAATCCCCTCAAATCCGTTAAAAATCCGCCCGAAATCCTTCAAAAACGCGCCCAAAATCCTGCTAAAATCCTGCAAAAATCCAGCAAAAATCCTTCAAAAATGCACGGAAATCTGTCTAAAATCCACCCCAAATCTGTCAAAAATCCACCCAAAATCTGTCAAAAATCCACCAAAAATCCTCCAAAAATCCACCCAAATCTGTCCAAAAATCCACCCAAATCTGTCAAAAATCCACCCCAAAATCCTTCAAAAATCCTTCAAAAATCCACCCAAATCTGTCAAAAATCCACCCAAAATCCTTCAAAAATCCACCAAAAATCCACCAAAAATCCTTCAAAAACGCGCCCAAAATCCACCCAAATCTGTCAAAAATCCACCCAAAATCCTTCAAAAATCCACCAAAAATCCTCCAAAAATCCACCCAAATCTGTCAAAAATCCACCCAAAATCCTTCAAAAATCCTCCAAAAATCCTCCAAAAATCCACCCAAATCTGTCAAAAATCCACCCAAAATCCACCCCAAAATCCTCCAAAAATCCTCCAAAAATCCACCCAAATCTGTCAAAAATCCACCCCAAAATCCTTCAAAAATCCACCAAAAATCCACCAAAAATCCTCCAAAAATCCACCCAAATCTGTCAAAAATCCACCCAAAAATCCAACAAAAATCCACTCAAAATTCTCCAAAATCCACCCAAAATCCTTCAAAAATCCACCCAAAAATCCACCAAAAATCCTTCAAAAATCCACCCAAATCTGTCAAAAATCTGCACAAAAATCCTTCAAAAATGCACCCAAAATCCTTCAAAAATCCTTTTAAAATCTTTCTAAATTCCTCCTAAGATTTTTCCGAAATTCTCCCCCCAAAATCTTTTACAAATCCCCTCAAAATCCCTCCAGATCCCCCCACCATCCCCCCACAAACATCCAAAGTCCCCCAAAATCCCCTCAGACCCCCCCAACCCCCTCGTGGAACTCCCCAGACCCTCAAGACCCCCCAAAATCCCCCCAAAATCCCCAAAAATCCCCAAAAATCCCAAAATCCCCCCAAAATCCCCAAAAATCCCCAAAATCCCCCCAAATCCCCCCAAATCCCCTCAGGCCCCCCCGGGCCCCGCGCACCTTCTTCCTCAGCTTGGCGAATCGCTTCTGCAGCGCCTCCTCCTCCTCGGTGAGCGCGGGGGGCAGGGTCAGCATGGCGGGGGCACCGGGGGGGTTTTTTTGGGGGTTTTTTGGGGGGGGTTTGGGGTTTTTTGGGGTTTTTTGGGGTTTTTTGGGGTTTTTTTGGGGGTCCCCCCCTCACGCGGTTTCCGTGGCAACGGCAGCCAGGCGGAAGTGGGCGGAGCCTCTCCCGGCGTGCACCGCGCGGTGAGAGCGGCGCGCTGTCATTGGTCGGTTCGGCGCGCGGCGCGCGGTGATTGGTTAGAGGTGGAAAGGGGCGGGGCTAAGCGCTGAGGGGGACTTCCGGTGGGCTCCCGGTACTTCCGGTGGCGGCGGCGGGAGAGGAGCGGGGATGGAGCTGGAGCGGATCGGTGAGACCGGAGGGGCCGGGGGGGGCTTCGGGAGGGGCCGGGGGGGGTTTTGAGAGGGGTTGGGGGCATTCCGGGGCTGTTCCGGTGGGGCGGGAGGGGTCCCGGTGCTCTCCGGTGCTCTCCGGTGATCTCCCCGGTGCTCCCTCCGCAGCCGTGCCCCCCCGCGGGCCGCGGGAGCTGCCGCTGGCGCTGCTGGAGCTCGGCTGCTCCGGACGCTTCGAGCTCCTGAGCGGAGCCCCCGGAGCCGCCGAGGGCCCCGAGCCCCGAGCGACGGTGAGTGACCCCCCAAACCCCCCCAAAACTCACCCAAAAATACCCTAAGCCCCCCAAATTCCCCCCCAAACCCGCCAGGGACCCCCCAAATCCCCCCCAAACAAACCCCCCAAATCCCCCCCAAATCCCCCCCAAACCTCACCCAAAACGCCCCAAAAAACTCCCCAAATCCCCCCAAACTCCCCAGGGACCCCCCCAAATCCCCCCCAATCCCCCCAAACCCCCCAAACCCCCCCAAATCCCCCCCAAACCTCACCCAAAACGCCCCAAACTCCCCCCCAAACCCCCCAAACCTCACCCAAAACACCCCAAACTCCCCCCCAAACCCCTCCAGGGACCCCCCAAGCCCCCCCCAGCCCCCCCAAGTCTCCGTCTCCCCGCAGCTGCCCCGGGGGCTCCCCCCGTTCTCGGCCCCGCTGGAGGCTGAGCTGGAGCTGCGGATCCTGGGGCCCCCCGAGGGGCTCCCCCTGCACGGCCAGCGCCGGTACCGGGGGTCTGGGGGTCCCTGGGGGGGAGTTGGGGGCCCCTGGGGGGGGTTGGGGGGCCCTGCGGGGGATTTGGGGGTCCCTGGGGGGGTTTGGGGGTCCTGGGGGCTGGGGGGGATTTGGGGGGATTTGGGGATCCCTGGAGGGGTTTGGGGGTCCCTGGGGGGGTCTGGGGGGGATTTGGGGGCCCGCGGGGGGGTTTTGGGGTGTCCCTGGGGGGGATTTGGGGGGATTTGGGGGTCCCTGGGGGGGATTTGGGGATTCCTGGGGGGAGTTTGGGGGGATTTGGGGGTCCCTGGGGGGGATTTTGGGGGTCCCTGGGGGGGGTTTGGGGGGGATTTGGGGGTCCCTGGGGGGATTTGGGGGGGTTTAGGGGATCCCTGGGGGGATTTGGGGGGAATTTGGGGGTCCCTGGGGGGGGGTTTTTTGGGGGGGATTTGGGGGCTCCCTGGAGGGGTCTGAGGGGGATTTGGGGGTCCTTGGGGGGGATTGAGGGTCCCTGGAGGTGTTTGGGGGGTCCCTGGGGGGATTTTGGGGGTTTTTGGGGGGTCCCCGGGGGTGTCCCTGGGCTCTGGGGGGGTCTCAGGGGTCTGGGGATTTTGGGGAGGGGTCTCAGGACCCCCCCGTGCCCCCCCCCAGTGCCCCCAGGAGCTGGCTCAGGACCCCAGACCCACGAGCTCTGTTCGCCCTGGACCCCACCCCCGTGGCCGGGGGGCTCCGGGCAGAGCGGGACCCCCGGACGGGCGCCCTGCTGGGCTTCAGCGAGGTGGGCGGGGGTCCCGGGGGGATTTGGGGGTCTCAGGGGGGTCCCGGGGGGATTTGGGGGTCTCAGGGGGGTCCCGTGGGTCCTGGGGGGTCTCAGGGGGGTCCTGGGAGGATTTGGGGGGTCCCTGGGTGGTCTCAGGGGGGGGGTCCCTGGGGGGGTATCAAGGGGTCTCAGGGGGTTTCTGAGGGTCTCGGGGGGATTTGGGGGGTCCTGGGAGGATTTGGGGGTTCCTCTCCCAGGGGTCTCTGGGGGGATTTGGGGGGTTCCTGGGGGTCTCAAGGGGCTCTTGGGGGGAATTTGGGGGGTTCCTGGGGGTCTGGGGGGGGTTTCAGGGGTCTGGGGGGTTTCAGGGGGTCTCGGGGGTCTCAGGGGTCTGTGGAGGTCCCTGGGGGGCTCCAGGGGGGTCTCAGGGGGTTTTTGGGGGGGGTCTCGGGGGTCTCAGGTCCCTCCCCTCCCCCCCAGGAGCTGCTCCCCTCCGTGGGGCTCTCGGCCTCCTCCTCCCCCTCCCTGCTGCGGCCCCCCGGCCCCCCCCGCGAGGGGCTGAGGGGAGGGGGCTGCAGTGTGCCCTTCTGGCCAGGTACGGACCCCCGGGACCCCCTCAGACCCCCCTGAGACCCCCCTGGGACCCCCAAAACCCTCCTGAGACCCCCAAAAACCTCCTGGGACCCCCAAAACCCTCCTGAGACCCCCCAAAACCCTCCTGAGACCCCCAAAAGCTCCCTGGGACCCCCCAGACGCCCCCAAATCCCCTCCTGGACCCCCCCAGACCCCCCCCCCAAAAACCCCCGGGACCCCCCCAGGCCCCCCCAAACTCCCCTCAAATCCCCCCAGACCCCCCAAATCCCCCCCAAATCCCCCCCAAATCCCCCCAAATCCCCCCCCAAACTCCCCTCAAATCCCCCCAAATCCCCCCCAAATCCCCCCCAGACCCTCCCAAATCCCCCCCAGACCCCCCCAAATCCCCCCCAAAGCCCCCAGACCCCCCCAAACCCCCCCAAATCCCCCCAGGGGGGGAGGACGAGCCCACCCTGGAGCAGCTCCGGACCCCCCGGCCCGGGGAGGGGGAGGAGCAGGACGTGGATTTCGAGACAGGTACAGACCCCTCCCCAAATTCCGGGGACCCCTCCCCAAATTCCGGGGACCCCTCCCCATTTTTGGGGTGCTGGGTGGGGGGGTCTCACCCGCTCCCCTCCCCCCCCCCAGAGCTGCTGACGACCCCCCCCGGGATGAAACGGGGGGTGCAGTTCCAGCCCCAAGGTAGGGGAGGGGTCTGGGGGGGATTTGGGGAAGGGGGCTTTGGGGTCTGGGGGGGGATTTGGGGGCGGATTTGGGGTGTGGGGGGGCTTGGGGGAGGGGGCTTTGGGGTCTGGGGGGGATTTGGGGGCGGATTTGGGGTCTGGGGGGGCTTTGGGGAGACTTTGAGGGGGTTTTGGGGGGATTTTGGGGGGGCTTTTGAGGGGATTTTTGGGTCTGGGGGGATTTGGGGAGGGGGCTTTGGGGTCTGGGGGGGTTTTTGGGGGTCTTTTGGGGGGGGTCTTTGGGGTCTGGGAGGGTTTTGGGGGGTTTTGGAGAGGGGGCTTTGGGGTCTGGGGGGGTTTTGGGGGCGGATTTGGGGTCCGGGGGGGCTTTGGGGGGGTTTTGGGGTCTGGGGGGGGCTTTGGGGGAGTTTTGGGGAGGGGGCTTTGGGGTCTGGGGGGTTTTGGGGAGGGGTCTTTGGGGTCTGGGGGGGTTTTTGGGGGGGTTTTGGGGAGGGGTCTTTGGGGTCTGGGGGGTTTTTGGGGGGGTTTTTGCCCCTTTTGGGGAGGGGGGTTTTTCCCCTCTGGGGGGGGCAGATTTGGGGGTCTCGGGGTTGTTTTACCCCCCCCAGCCCCCCCCCAAAAACGCCCCCTCCCCATTTGCAGCCTCGGGGGGGTCTCTGTCCCTGTCGGGGCTCCTGGAGACCCTCGAGCCCCTGGAGCTGGGGGGGGGTCCCGGCCCAGCCCGGGGGTCTCCCCAACCCCCCCCGGCCGGAATTGGGGAGGGGTCTGCGCCCCCCCCGCCCCCCCCGCGGCGCTCGGACAGCCTGGAGGAGCTGCTGGGGCAGGTGGGTGTGGGGAGGGGGCTTCAGGGGGGGTTCAGAGACCCCTCCCCACATTTCCCACTCTTTGGGGGGGTTCAGAGACCCCTCCCCACATTCCCACCCTTAGGGGGGGTTCAGAGACCCCTCCCCACATTTCCCACCCCCCCAGGATGGGGAGGGGGCTTCGGGGGGGGTTCAGAGACCCCTCCCCACATTTCCACCCTTAGGGGGGGTTCAGAGACCCCTCCCCACATTCCCACCCTTAGGGGGGGTTCAGAGACCCCTCCCCTCACTCCCCACCCCCCCCCCAGCCGGGTGGGGGGGGGGCTCCCCCCCCCCCCGCCCCCCCGGGAGCCCCCCGAGGAGGTTTGGGCCGAGCTCGCCGATGCCGCCACCCCGGTGGAGGGGTTTGAGGAGCTGCTGCCGGAGCCCGCGCACAGGGTGGGGTCTGGGGGGTCCTGGGGGGGATTTGGGGGGTCCTGGGGGGGTCCTGGGGGGATTTGGGGGGTCCTGGTCCTGGGGGGATTTGGGGGGGATTTGGGAGGGGTTTGAGGAGCTGCTGCCGGAGCCCGCGCACAGGGTGGGGTCTGGGGGGGTCTGGGGGGGATTCGGGGGTCCTGGGGGGTCCTGGGGGGGATTTGGGGGGTCCTGGGGGAGTCTGGGGGGGTCCTGGGGGGACTTGGGGGGGATTTGGGGGGGATTTGGGAGGGGTTTGAGGAGCTGCTGCCGGAGCCCGCGCACAGGGTGGGGTCTGGGGGGGTCTGGGGGGGGTTTGGGGGGTCCTGGGGGGGGATTTGGGGGGTCCTGGGGGGATTTGGGGGGGGATTGAGGAGCCTTTGGGGGGGTTTTGGGGCGAATTTTGGGGGCTCTCTCAGGTGGGTTTTGGGGCTCTGAGGGGCAGTTTTGGGGTGGTTTTTGGGTTTTTGGAGTGGTTTTTGGGGGGGTTTTCTGGGGTGATTTTTTGGGGTTTTCTGGGGTGATTTTTGGGGTGATTTTGGCGTTTCTGGGGTGGTTTTTGGGGTTTTTGGGGTTTTCTGGGGTGGTTTCTTTCTGGGGTTCTGGGGTGGTTTTTGGGGTTTTTGGGGTTTCTGGGGTGGTTTCTGGGGTTCTGGGGTGGTTTTTGGGGTTTTTGGGGTATTTTTGCAGGTGGTTTCTGTGGTTTTTGCGGGTGGTTTTTGCGGGTGGTTTTTGCTGGTGGTTTTTGGGGTTTTTGGGGTTTTTGGGGTTTCTGGGGTGGTTTTTGGGGTGTTTTGGGGTTTTTGGGGCGCTCAGAGTGACCCCCAGCCCCATTTCCCCCTCCCCAGTGGCCGTTCAGGCCGGACCCGTTCCAGCAGCGCGCGGCGCTGTGCCTGGAGCGCGGCCACTCGCTGCTGGTGGCCGCTCACACCTCGGCCGGCAAAACCGCGGTGGCCGAGTACGCCATCGGGCTGGCCCGGCGCCACATGACACGGTGAGACCCCAAAATCGGCCTGGGGGACCCCAAAATCCATCTGGGGGACCCCAAAATCCATCGGGGGGACCCCAAAATCCAGCTGGGGGACCCCAAATCCATCGGGGGGACCCCAAAACTGCCCCAGGGACCCCAAAATCGGCCTGGGGACCCCAAAATCCATCTGGGGGACCTCAAAATCGGTCTAAGGACCCCAAAACTGCCCCGGGACCCCAAAATCCGGCTGGGGGACCCCAAAACTGCCCCGGGGACCCCAAAATCTGGCTGGGGGACCCGGTGAGACCCCAAAACTGCGTCAGGGAACCCAAAATTGTTCTGGGGGATCCCAAGAGTGCTCCCAGGGTCTCTAAAACTGCTCTGGGGACCCCAAAACTGCACTGGGGGACCCCAAAACTGCACCAGGGCACCCCGAAACTGCACCAGGGCACCCCAAAACTGCTCTGGGGACCCCAAAACTGCACCAGGGCACCCCAAAACTGCTCTGGGGACCCCAAAACTGCACCAGGGCACCCCAAAACTGCTCTGGGGACCCCAAAACTGCACCACGGCACCCCGAAACCAGCCTGGGGACCCCAAAACTGCTCTGGGGACCCCAAAACTGCACCAGGGCACCCCGAAACCAGCCTGGGGACCCCAAAACTGCACCAGGGCACCCCAAAACTGCTCTGGGGACCCCAAAACTGCCCTGGGGGACCCCAAAACTGCACCGGGGAACCCCAAAACTGCCCTGGGGGACCCCAAAACCACCCAAGAGCTCCCTGAAACCAGCCCAGGGCTGTGTGGGGGGTTCCCCCAGGTTTTTTAGGGTGACCCCCCAGTGTCCCCCTGTGTTTTTGGGGTGACCCCCCCGTGTCCCCCCCAGGTCCATCTACACCTCTCCCATCAAGGCTTTGTCCAACCAGAAGTTTCGGGATTTCCGCGCCACCTTCGGGGACGTGGGGCTGCTGACGGGGGACGTGCAGCTGCGCCCCGAGGCCGCCTGCCTGGTGATGACCACCGAGATCCTCAGGTGGGGAGGGGTCCTGGGGGGTCCTGGGGGGTCCTGGGGGGTCCTGGGGGGATGGGGAGGGGGTCAGGACACCCCCCGGACACCCCCAAATTCAGCCCCAAACCTAACCCCAAACCCGAGGCCGCGTGTCTGGTGATGACCACCGAGATCCTCAGGTGGGGAGGGGTCCTGGAGGAGTCCTGGGGGGGCTTTGGGGGGTCCTGGGGGGGCTTTGGGGGGTCCTGGGGGGGCTTTGGGGGGTCCTGGGGGGATGGGGAGGGGGGCAGGGCCCCCCAACCCCAAACCCGGCTCTGTGTCCCGAGGCCCCCCGCCCGGTGAAGGCCGCTGAGATCCTCAGGTGGGGAGGGGTCCTGGGGGTCCTGAGGGGTCCTGGGGGGTCCTGGGGGGTCCTGGGGGGTCCTGGGGGGATGGGGAGGGGGTCAGGACCCCCCCCGGAACGCCCCCAAACCCAACCCCAAACCCAACCCCAAACTCGAGGCCGCTTGCCTGGTGACAACCACTGAGATCCTGTGGTGAGGAGGGGTCCTGGGGGTCTTGGGGGGTCCTGGGGGTGTCTTGGAGGACCTGGGGGGTCCGGGGGGGTCTTGGGGAGTCCTGGGGGGGTTCTGGGGGGTCCTGGGGGGCTGGGGAGGGGGTCAAGACACCCCCAAACCCAACCCCAAACCTGAAGCCGCGTGTCTGGTGACGACCACCGAGATTCTGTGGTGGGGAGGGGTCCTGGGGGTCCTGGGGGGGGGCCTGGGGGGCCTGGGGGGGTCCTGGGGGGTCTTGGGGAGGGGGTCAGGACCCCCCCAGGACCCCCCACAGCCCCAGCCCCTCCCCCCCAGGTCGATGCTGTACAGCGGCTCCGACGCCATCCGGGACCTGGAGTGGGTGATCTTCGACGAGGTTCACTACGTCAACGACGACGAGGTGGGGCGGGGGGGGTCCTGGGGGGCTTTTGGGGGGTCCTGGGGGGGTTTTAGGGGGTCCTGGGGGGGGTTTGGGGAGTCCTGGGGGGGGTTTAGGGGGTCCTGGGGGGGGGTTTGGGGGGTCCTGGGGGGGGTTTAGGGGAGCTCTGCTGGGGTCGTTTGGGGGAACCCTGGGGGTTTCTGGGGTGGTTTTGGGGGGTCCTGGGGTGGTTTTAGGGGCTCTGAGGGGGTTTTTGGGGAGTCCTGGGGGGGTTTAGGGGGTCCTGGGGGGGGTTTAGGGGGGTCCTGGGTGGGTTTTGGGGAGCTCTGGGGGGTCCTGGGGTGGTTTAGGGGTGGTCCGGGGAATCCTGGCGTTGTTTAGGGGAACCCTGGGGGTTCCTGGGGGGGTTTTGAGGGGGTTTTGGGGGGTTTTGGGGGTTCCCAGGGGGTTTCTGGGGGGGTTTTGGGGGTTCCTGGGGGGGTTTTGGGGCCCCCCTGACCCCCCCGTGCCCCCCAGAGAGGTGTGGTGTGGGAGGAGGTGCTGATCCTGCTGCCCGAGCACGTGGAGCTGGTGCTGCTCAGCGCCCCCGCCCCCAACGCCCCCGTGTTCGCGCAGGGGGTCGGGTCCGGCCTGGGGGGGCTCTGGGGGGCGTTGGGGGGTCCTGGGGGGGTTTGGGGAGTCCTGGGGGGCTTTGGGGGGTCCTGGGGGGGCTTTGGGGGGTCTCCTGGGGGGTTTGGGGGGTCCTGGGGGGGTTTGGGGAGTCCTGGGGGGGCTTTGGGGGGTTTGGGGGGTCCTGGGGGGGCTTTGGGGGGTCCTGGGGGGGTTTGGGGAGTCCTGGGGGGGGCTTTGGGGGGTCTCTGGAGGTTTGGGGGGTCCTGGGGGAGTTTGAGGGATCCTGGGGGAGGGTTGGGGGGTCCTGGGGGGGTTTGGGGGGGCCTGGGGGGGCTTTGGGGGTTCCTGGGGGAGGGTTTGGGGGGTCCTGGGGGGGCTTTAGGGGGTCTTGGGGGGTCTTAGGGATCTCTGAGGGGTTTTTGGGGGATTCTCAGGGGGGTTTGGGGGTCCCCGGGGGGTTTGGGGGGTTCTCAGGAGGTTTTGGGGGTCCCCGGGGGGTTTGGGGGGTTCTCAGGAGGATTTGGGGGTCCCTGGGGGGCTCTGGGGGTCCCTGGGGGCTCTGTCACGGTGTCTCTCACCCCGTCAGTCGCACCAAGCGCCGCTGTGTCCGGGTGTTGAGCACGCCGCGGCGCCCGGTGCCGCTGGAGCATTTCCTGTTCACCGGGAACAGCGCCCGGAACCGGCACCAGCTGTTCCAGCTGCTGGGCCCGGGGGGGGCCTTCAGCACCCAGGGGTGAGACCCCAAAACTGACCCGAAACTGACCCAAAACTGCCTGAATCTGACCCAAAACCTACCCCAAAAACCTGACCCAAATCTGACCCAAAACTGCCTGAATCTGACCCAAAACTGCCTGAATCTGACCCAAAACCTGACCCAAAACCTGACCCAAATCTGACCCAAAACCTGACCCAAAACTGCCTGAATCTGACCCAAAACCTGCCCCAAACCTGACCCAAATCTGACCCAAATCTGACCCAAATCTGACCCAAAACTGCCTGAATCTGACCCAAAACTGTCTGAATCTGACCCAAAACCTGACCCAAAACCTGACCCAAATCTGACCCAAATCTGACCCAAAACTGCCTGAATCTGACCCAAAACTGTCTGAATCTGACCCAAAACCTGACCCAAAACCTGTCTCATCTGTCCCTCACCTGCCCCACCTGTCCCACCTGTCCCACCTGTCCCACCTGTCTCACCTGTCTCACCTGTCCCACCTGTCCCACCTGTCTCACCTGTCCCACCTGTCCCACCTGTCCCACCTGTCTCACCTGTCCCACCTGTCCCACCTGTCTCACCTGTCTCACCTGTCCCACCTGTCTCACCTGTCCCACCTGTCCCACCTGTCCCACCTGCCCCACCTGTCTCACCTGTCTCACCTGTCTCACCTGTCTCACCTGTCCCACCTGTCTCACCTGCCCCACCTGTCTCACCTGTCTCACCTGTCCCACCTGCCCCACCTGTCCCACCTGTCTCACCTGTCTCACCTGTCTCACCTGTCTCACCTGTCTCACCTGTCCCACCTGTCTCACCTGTCTCACCTGTCTCACCTGTCCCACCTGTCCCACCTGTCCCACCTGTCTCACCTGCCCCACCTGTCTCACCTGTCTCACCTGTCCCACCTGTCCCACCTGCCCCACCTGTCTCACCTGTCCCACCTGTCCCACCTGTCTCACCTGTCTCACCTGTCTCACCTGTCTCACCTGTCTCACCTGTCCCACCTGTCCCACCTGTCTCACCTGTCCCACCTGTCTCACCTGTCTCACCTGTCCCACCTGTCTCACCTGTCTCACCTGTCTCACCTGTCTCACCTGTCTCACCTGTCCCTCCCCTGCCCCACCTGTCTCCCCTGCCCCACCTGTCTCACCTGTCTCACCTGTCTCACCTGTCCCACCTGTCCCACCTGTCCCACCTGTCCCACCTGTCTCACCTGTCTCACCTGTCTCACCTGTCTCACCTGCCCCAGGTACTACGCGGCGGTGGAGGCCAAGAAGGAGCAGAGCAGCAAACACGCGCAGAGCTTCGGGGCGCGGCAGCCCACCATGGGCGCCCCCAACCCCGGGCAGGTACCGGGGGGTCCTGGGGGGGTCCCAGGGGGTCCCGGGGGGCTGGGGGCTGCTCGGGGGTCCCGCTGACCCCAGACCCCCAACCCTGGGCAGGTACCGGGGGGTCCTGGGGGGGTCCCGGGGGGTCCCGGGGGGCTGGGGGCTGCTCGGGGGTCCTGAGGGGCTGGGGGCTGCTCGGGGGTCCCACTGACCGTGTTCTCCACCCCGACAGGAGCTGGGGGTCCCATGGGGCAGTTTGGGGGTCCCAAGGGGCTGTTGGGGGTCCCATGGGGCAGTTTGGGGGTCCCATGGGGCAGTTTGGGGGTCCCCCTGACCGTTCTCCCCCCGGCAGGAGCGCGGTGTGTGGCTGTCGCTGCTGCAGACGCTCCATGGGGCAGTTTGGGGGTCCCAAGGGGCTGTTGGGGGTCCCATGGGGCAGTTTGGGGGCAGTTTGGGGGTCCCAAGGGGCAGTTTGGGGGTCCCAAGGGGCTGTTGGGGGCCCCATGGGGCAGTTTGGGGGTCCCACTGACCGTTCTCCCCCCGGCAGGAGCGCGGCGTGTGGCTGTCGCTGCTGCAGACGCTCCATGGGGCAGTTTGGGGGTCCCATGGGGCAGTTTGGGGGCAGTTTGGGGGTCCCATGGGGCTGTTTGGGGGTCCCAAGGGGCAGTTTGGGGGTCCCAAGGGGCAGTTTGGGGGTCCCATGGGGCTGTTGGGCGGCCCATGGGGCTGTTTGGGGGGCCCAAGGGGCAGTTTGGGGGTCCCATGGGGCAGTTTGGGGGTCCCATGGGGCAGTTTGGGTGCAGTTTGCGGGTCCCATGGGGCAGTTTGGGGGCAGGGTGGGGGTCCCACTGACCGTTCTCCCCCCGGCAGGAGCGCGGCGTGTGGCTGTCGCTGCTGCAGACGCTCCATGGGGCAGTTTGGGGGTCCCATGGGGCAGTTTGGGGGCAGTTTGGGGGTCCCATGGGGCAGTTTGGGGGTCCCACTGACCGTGTTCTCCCCCCGGCAGGAGCGCGGTGTGTGGCTGTCGCTGCTGCAGACGCTCCATGGGGCAGTTTGGGGGTCCCATGGGGCTGTTTGGGGGTCCCATGGGGCAGTTTGGGGTCCCATGGGGCAGTTTGGGGGTCCCATGGGGCAGTTTGGGGGCAGTTTGGGGGTCCCAAGGGGCAGTTTGGGGGTCCCATGGGGCAGTTTGGGGTCCCATGGGGCAGTTTGGGGTCCCATGGGGCAGTTTGGGGGCAGTTTGGGGGTCCCATGGGGCAGTTTGGGGGTCCCCCTGACCGTTCTCCCCCCGGCAGGAGCGCGGTGTGTGGCTGTCGCTGCTGCAGACGCTCCGCGAGCGGGAGCTGCTCCCGGCCGTCACCTTCACCTTCTCGCGGGGCCGCTGCGAGGAGCAGGCGGCCGCTCTGGGCTCCCTGGAGCTGCTGAGCGGCGCCGAGCGCGCCCAAGTGCGGCAGTTCCTGACGCGCTGCCTCGCCCGGCTGCGCGGCTCCGACCGCCGCCTGCCCCAGGTGGGGACCGGGACGGAGATTTTGGGGTGTGGGGACGGAGATTTTGGGGTGTGAGGGGACAGGGAGGGCAATTTTGGGGTGTGGGGAGGGCGATTTTGGGGAGTGGGGACGGAGATTTTGGGGTGTGAGGGAACAGGGAGGGCGATTTTGGGGTGTGGGGGGAACAGGGAGGGTGATTTTGGGATGTGAGGGAGCAGGGAGGGCGATTTTGGGGTGTGAGGGGACGGGGAGGGCGATTTTGGGGTGTGGGGGGAACAGGGAGGGTGTTTTGGGGGTGGGGGGAGGGCGTTTTTGGGGTGTGGGGACGGAGATTTTGGGGTGTGGGGGGAACAGGGAGGGTGATTTTGGGGTGTGGGGAGGGCGATTTTGGGGTGTGGGGACGGAGATTTTGGGGTGTGGGGGGACAGGGAGGGCGAATTTTGAGGTGGAGGGGACGGGGAGGGCAATTCTGGGGTGTGGGGGGGACGGGGAGGGGCGATTTTGGGGTGTGGGGCGAGGGCGATTTTGGGGTGTGAGGGGACGGGGAGGGCGATTTTGGGGTGTGGGGAGGGCGATTTTGGGGTGTGGGGACGGAGATTTTGGGGTGTGAGGGGACAGGGAGGGCGATTTTGGGGGCGTGGGAGGGCGATTTTGGGGTGTGGGGACGGAGATTTTGGGGTGTGGGGGGAACAGGGAGGGCGATTTTGGGGTGTGGGGAGGGCGATTTTGGGGTGTGGGTGGTGAGGGGAGGGGGAGGGCGATTTTGGGGTGTGGGGAGGGCGATTTTGGGGTGTGGGGGGAACAGGGAGGGCGATTTTGGGGTGTGAGGGAACAGGGAGGGCGATTTTGGGGTGTGAGGGAGCAGGGAGGGCGATTTTGGGGTGTGGGGAGGGCGATTTTGGGGTGTTGGGGGACGGAGATAGATTTATGGGTTTGTGGAGGGAACAGGGAGGGCGATTTTGAGGTGGAGGAGATGGGGAGGGCGATTTTGGGGTGTGGGGACGGAGATTTTGGGGTGTGAGGGGACAGGGAGGGCGATTTTGAGGTGGAGGGGACGGGGAGGGCAATTCTGGGGTGTGGGGGGACGGGGAGGGCGATTTTGGGATGTGGGGAGGGCGATTTTGGGGTGTGGGGGGAACAGGGAGGGCGATTTTGGGGTGTGGGGGGAACAGGGAGGGCGATTTTGGGGTGTGAGGGGACGGGTGTAAAGCGGGAAGGGTTCGTACCTCGAGGAGGGGATCCAGCGCGTTCCCCCCTGCAGGTGCTGCAGCTGTCGGAGCTGCTGCAGCGCGGGATCGGCGTCCACCACGGCGGGGTCCTGCCGCTGCTCAAGGAGGTGGTGGAGATGCTCTTCAGCCAGGGGCTGGTGAAGGTGAGCGGGGAAAAACGGCACGGCCGGCTGTGGGGCACGGGGATTCCGCCCCACGGCATCGCCCCACGGCTGCCCCGCGCCCGGCACAGGTGCTGTTTGCCACCGAGACCTTCGCCATGGGGGTGAACATGCCGGCGAGGACCGTCGTCTTCGACTCCATCCGCAAACACGACGGGAACGGCTTCCGTGACCTCCTGCCCGGTGAGGGGCTGGCTGTGGGGCAGGGGGAGAGCGGGTGGGAATGTGAGGGGGAAACGGGGGGAAAGCAGAGAGGGGAAATGGGGGAAAGCATGGTTGAGAAAATGTAGAAATAGAGGAGGAAAGAGTGAGGAGAAATGGGAGGAAAGAGTGAGGAGAAATGGGAGGAAAGAGGAGAAAGGGAGGGAGGAGAGGTGCAGTCGTGAGGGGAATCGTGAGGGGAGGAAAAGAGCGGGAAAACGTGAGGGGAGAAAAAAGAGCAGAAATGTGAGGGGGAAACGGGGGAAAGCAGAGAGGAGAAATGGGGGAAAACGTGGTTGAGAAAATGTAGAAATAGAGGAGGAAAGAGCGAGGAGAAATGGGAGGAAAGAGAAGAAATGGAGGGAGGAGAGGTGCAGTCGTGAGGGGA
>NC_142211.1:8653821-8706937 GCF_049639895.1 Pseudopodoces humilis | reverse complement strand
CCTCTTTCCCTTGACACTCTCCAAAGACTTTGCTAATATTCTGGCCCCTAGGGACCGCTTCTCTTATACCATGGATAATTATGCTCCTCAAATCTACCATGTTCCGTCTGCCTTCCTCCGTCTGTGCATTCCAGCTCGGGCTTACACTAGGCCATTTCTGGTTGCCTGGTGTCCCCTGTGGATTGAGTCTGTCCCAGTCCCTGATACCAGCTTGTTTAATCATTTCTCTTTTCTCCTGATTAAACAATGATCTTAGGATTGCCATAAGATCGTCAAAGGTATAAATACTGCTCCCTAAAAATTCGTCTAACCTCTCAGCCACACTAAAAGGATCATCCAACGACCGCCCCATCTCTTTCTTAAATGCCCTTACGTCTCCGGTGTTAAGGGGTACATTCACAAATCCGATCACTCCCGGGGCCGTCAGTACTTCCCTGAGAGGGAACAACCGGTGCCCTTCTTCACTCTCTCCCCATTCATCACCCATCATTCTCGCTCTCAAACGGGTTCTACTTGCGGGAGGGGAGCTGGTGATTGTGAGTTGTTTCCCCGTTATCAATTGTGGGAACTCCGCCGCCACCCGGTTGATGGGAGGGATCCCCTCCGTTATATGGGGGGGTCCCGGTTGTGGCGGCTGGACCGGCAAGGACGGATAGGGTGATCCCCAGCCTTGTGCAGGAGAAACCTCCGAAGAGGCTACTGTGGCTATGGTGTTCGCAGGCGGGGAAAGGGGAAGGGCGGCCGGCATAGCTACCGGCGCCGAGTCTCCCACTCGGGATGTATGCATCTCAGCGTGTTGGTCTCAGGAGCCCAAAGGTGCTGAAGGCACCACTTGATTTATAGAGGAAGGCCCAGCCGGTCCATGATATGGGGGTGGTAAGTTGTCGAGGGGTTCCCAGGATTCAGCTCTCGACTCACGTTTTTCTTTTTGTTTTATTGGGAATAGCCCTACTCTGGCGTTTAACCAGAGTTTAGCATATTCCTTCTCCTCAGGATCCGAGGGGACTTTGTTCTCCACATAGGAGAATAATTTATTACATGTCCATTTTTCGAATGTGCCTAACACTGGCCAAGTGAGGTGACTTCTCAACTCCTGTCCTCCCCAAACCTCCATACAATAATGTATTAATTTTGCCTTGGATTTTCCCTTTCTCTGGGGACAGTCTTCCCAGTGTTTTAACATCCAACCCAAGGGGCTTTCCAGCGGGATGTCTAGTGATCCCTCCCCCTGATCGGGGGGGCTTTTCTCTGTGGTCTTTTTTTTAAGCTTACTCTTTTTCTGCCCCATATTTCGCAAATATATATAAGATTTCTTACCAGTCTTCGACTCCTCTGTGAGTCTGTTTCTGTTTCTGCGTAGTGACTTTTTCGCGCTTACCCGAGGAATCAAAATTTGCCGATATTCACCCTTCAGCGAGCTGAGCTGAGGTCTCTTGTAATCGGCACTTTTGATCCTCTTCCGGACCTATACCTTGATCCGTTAACTAAAAGGGTTTACCATTTCCCGAGCTCGACAGGACGTATCCTTCCCCTTTTAGTCCCTTGTGATCAGTCCCCCTAGACGCCCTTTCCTCTCAGGTTTTTACAAGCGTGTTGAGAAAAAGCTTTCACTCTGGATCGCTTCCTTCGCGGCCGGCCAATTCCCTCGCGGGAGGATGGAAACGCGGCCTTGAAGTCCACACTCGCTTCGTGATCAGATCATGTCTCACACACTCGCCCAATCACCCACTCAACCAGCAATACTTACAGCTATTTTCCTGCGTGGATGTCTTCATGCACAGCAGACGTTTTACGAGTGAAACAAGCCACGGCTTCCCGAAGGCTCCGTGCCTTCCCGAGCTCTCTGCTCCGGATCTGTTTCCCTTTTATTGTGGTTTATCTCAGCCTAAATTTAGTTCGGATGTCGGAACGAGCTACTGGGGTTCTCAACTCACCAGGCCGCCAAAATCAGCGGGGGTACCCTTCCTGGGCAGTGAGATTCCCCCACAGTTTTCTCCGATCCGAGTCACGGCACCAAATCTGTTATAAACGCAATGGCAAAATAGGGTTAATATAAAAAGCGATTTATTATAAAACAATTTCAATCATAAGCAACGAGAGAAAAAGCACAATAAAATAAATCAGCGCAGCGCCGGGTGGATAGGGGTCTGCACCCAGAGGTACAGATTTTCCCAAATCCACGAAGGAGGGGTTGCAGTCCGGGATTTTTATAAGGATTTTTGTATCCTGAGGCAAAACCCGGGATGGGCACAGTCCAACAAAGAGTCTAGATGTGTGGGTGAACAGATTTCCTGGATCCGTCGAGCTGAGTCAATAATGAACTGGGCAGAGTCCTTTCACATGCGAATGGCTCTGAGTGTCTTCTGATTGCATCTCCCGGGGTGGAGTGTCCCGGTTGGGTGCAGAGCCGATGGATATCTCGGCCGGGCTACTCTCATTGTCTGGTTTGATTGCCTGTGTCCTGCTCTTTATTTCGTGCTGATAAGCGTCGCCCGTAGATCGTTACCGCCCGACTCGGGAAGGAATCTCTGGATCATGCTACATTTTGTATCTTTACAGTATTATAAATATAACATATATTTCTTTATTCTCCTTCACGAATTTTTATCCAATGCCATATTTATCACAAGGCCAAAGCTGTGTAGACAACCTAATTAATTCTTGGCTTTCAAGAGATGTCTTAGAGCCAGTCAATACCCCCCAATGTCGTAATGCCAAACCTAAGGCAGAATTATCAGGAATTTCTTCATCTTTTGAAAGCCCACACCCCATATTCTATTTTA
The DNA here is from genome assembly GCF_049639895.1 of Pseudopodoces humilis. NCBI lineage: Eukaryota > Metazoa > Chordata > Aves > Passeriformes > Paridae > Pseudopodoces > Pseudopodoces humilis. The sequence goes on along the minus strand of NC_142211.1, from coordinate 8,704,154 downwards.
GGCAGTGTCTTCGTTTGAAGAGACTGGTGTCTGCTAAGGAAGGCAGAAACCTCCCTTGAAATAAATAAAAATGTAAACCGTCTCTCCTCCTCCAAAATATTAGAATCTTGAAATCAAGGGGCTCTCAGGCAAAGATATGGGAATAGGAATAGGAGCTCTTTACTAAGGAAATTAAAATAAAAATGCAGTAGTACAAAAAAAGAAAACCAACAAAAAAAGCAACCCACTGACAATCAGAATACAACCTGATACCCTGTTAGTCAGGGTGTTGGTAGCAGTCTGATTAAATGGTGGCTGCAGTTCTCGTGGAGTGACAGATGTGGTTCTGTTGAAGTAATGATCCCTTAGAAGGGTGTCGTTTTTCTCTGAAAGTCCTGTGGTGTAGATGGGTCTGGTCTCTCCTCTGGGAATCCAGTGGAGAAAGGCTGCCTGTGGTATTCTGAGTCTGATTATATCCAGCTAGAAATGCTTGGCTCCTCCCCCTGGATGGAGCACCTCACAATGGGATGATGTAATTTTATCAGTCATGCAGTGAGCTTCAATCGCCCATTAACACAAGATATCCCCCTGGAGGGAGGATGGGTCGTGGAAGAGATAAAGAACACTGCCCTACCTGGTTTTAACAGATGATAATAGAATACATACTTTTGGTTACATCTTGCAATGCAACCCAAGACAGGCAGGGGAAGGAAAAGAAAAAATAACATTTCCAAGAGCACATGTCAAACCCACTGCCTTGAGGTGTCAAGTCAAATTCCTAACTCTGTGCACCATTTGCTTAGATTAGCATGAGCAGGCTACTACAGTCTAGGAAGCACTGGACTGGAGTGCCCTCCTCCCTTCCGCCTTTCCACAAAACCAAGATGGCAGCTGCTACGTGGCTTACTGTGGCTCAGCTGAGCCACTGCAGGGAGGAATGTCTGCCTACACACAACAAGGAGACCAAAACTGCACCCTTCAGATTACGAAAAACCAAGCCAAACTGGGTTAAACTCTGACTGGAGAGGGCAAAGGAAAAATAAGAGGAAAAAACCCCACTTCCCTGAGTCAGGAGTAAAACCGACATATCCAAGATTGCAACACAGGTAGATAGTGCTGGGCACCAACACCTGAGCCAGGTATTTCTTGCTGCACTATAAAATCCTTTTCTCAGAACCAAGAATGGTTCAGCGCCCCAACTTCCTCCTTTTCCACAAGCCGAGCTGAGCTGGGGTTAACCTGCGCTTCCCTGGGCAAAAACACAAATGGGAGAAAAGCCTCTAGGAGCCTCAAGTGAGACCCTGACCCCTCCCCATGGTGGGGCAAACCTTCAAAGACTGAACAAATGACCTCCTAAGACCTCAAACAAAAGGATCCCACAAAAAGGTCATATTCCAGTCCCTAAAACCTATTTCTTGAAAAAACCAAAATTGCTAGCACAATTACAAAAAAAGAATTGCTTTTACATTACCTTCTGCTTCTGTGGGGGATCTTGGGACTCACAGAGCCTCTCAGATTGCCACGGGAAACTCTTAAAAGGTGTCGGCAGAAGAGATTCCAGTGGAATGTAACTTGATTCAGAGAAGTTCCATAGGGTCCTGGAGGTCTCGTCTGGTGGTGCCAAAACTGTTGTCTGGAATAAAATGTTATAAATGCAATGGCAAATTAGGGTTAATATAAAAAGTGATTTATTATAAATCAATTTCAATCACAAGCAACGGGAGAAAAACCACAATAAATAAATCAGCGCTGCGCCGGGTGGACAGGGGTCTGTACCCAGAGGTACAGATTTCCCAAATCCACGAGGAAGGGACTGCGGTCCGGGGTTTTTATAAGGATTTTTGTATCCTGAGGCAAAACCCGGGATGGGCACAGTCCAACAAAGAGTCTAGATGTGTGGGTGAATAGATTTCCCGGATCCCGGATCCCGAGCTGAGTCAATGGTCGACTGGGCAGAGTCCTTTCACATGCGAATGGCTCTGAGTGTCTTCTGATTGCATCTCCCGGGGTGGAGTGGCCAGTTTGGGTGCGAAGCAGATGGATATCTCAACCGGGCTACTCTCATTGTCTGGTTTGATTGCCTGTGTCTTGCTCTTTATTTCGTGCTGATAAGCGTCTCCATAGATCGTTACCGCCCAACTCGGGAAGGAATTTCTGGATTATTTTATATTTTGTATCTTTACAGTATTACAAATATAACATATAATTCTTTATTCTCCTTCACGAATTTTTATCCAATGCTATATTTATCACATAAAACACATGTCTTTTACAAACAGTGTTAAAATGATAATATAAAAGGAAATCTTTAATTGAAAGTCTTCAAGGTGCACAATATGGCGATATGCACATGTGATACAGTATTTCAACAATTTTTATAAGGTTAGTTTATTAGTATACTTATCAAATATTGTCTAATTAGAAGAGCAGTTAGTTAGGTAATATTCCTCTGGCTACTGCCCCACTGGAATTGGCCCAGGGGCTTTTTTGCCCCATTTCTTGTTGTGTCTTCTCAGATTCTTGTCAGAAAACAAAATGTCCTTGTTGTAGGTTCTTTTCTCGAAAATAAGGCTGAACAGTATTTCAAGATTGTGTTAGAAGGTTAGCTTATTATTCTAAAATGTCGGGGGAAGGGTAGGAAAAATGCTAGAAGCTACAACCATATATTAGCAGTCTACAAAGCTAAAAATATATGAAAAATGTATGAAAAAGCTAAAAATCTTTAAGCATCACTTGCTTTCCAGTTCTTCTTCCTACAGAATAAATACTGTGGGGTTCCATAGGTGTTATGAAAGGAGACGGGGCTGCTTAGACAAGTCCTGACTTTGACTCAAATTTCTGGCAGTAGCTCTGTTTGAGACGGCCTGCACCCCAAATGTATCTCATTTGCCAGTTCTTAATAATGGCCAATTAGGTCTATTACAAAATGGATTATTTATTGAATAGACACAAGACTAACAAACATAAGACTTTAATCAGATGTCTTGGTTTAGGGTAAATTTGGGAGAAAACTTCCGAATGGGGTCCCTCCAGAAAGCAAATTTAAGCAGCCCCTCCCCCAAATGGTTTGGGAAAAGATTTCCTTGGAGAAAAGTAGAAAAAACTGTTTATTCAAGAAGCAAAGTATCTATAAGCATAAAAATTGAATAATATTAACAATAAAACTTCTCGCTGTTCGAAGAGATGGTAAATTCAGAAAGTCTTTGTTGTGGGGTGTAGCTCGGCTGGCTCAGTCTCTTATCAGTCCTGGAAAGTCACTGGAAAGTGCCGAGGCCCAGGCCCCAGTGGGCCACAGGCATGAGCTCCTGATGTTTTCCTGGGTTTTCAGTCCAGAGCAGCTTTGAACAGATTTAAGAAAAAGGAAAAAAATACAGTCTGGGGAATTTCTCTGCTTCAGCTAGATAAAAACTAGCTAAAAGCAAAAGGGAGTTTTGTCCTGTTTGTCCATGTTGTAGACAACACAGTCTGTGAGAAGCATGCGGGGGAGTGAGTGTTGTTTCTGAAAACAAACTGCGTGCTTCTTTTTTTCTTTTTCTTTTCTTTTATCTTTTGTTTTTCTTTATTTTTTCTTTTATCTTTTTTTTTCTTTTTTTTTTTCTTTTATTTTTGTTCTCGGAACCAGTCTTAAAGGTGCAGAACTTAATATCCAGCATAAACAGAACAGACAACTGGGGATACAAGCATCATAAAGTCACTCCAGGACACCAGACTACTTACTACACAGGATAAAACAAAAGAAACACTACTAGTAGGTTCATAAGATAGTGCACTATAATAAAGGTACTTATGTTACAGCTAGCGAAGAAATAGTATAGATTAGGAGCCAATGTAACTTACCAACGAATGATAGTGGTGTACAGAAGTCTCCTTTCACTCAACTTCCAGAAGAGTAACTCAAGGCTGATGTCTTGACTTTGAGGAGAATTCCCCACACACTCAGAGTGTGTAAGAGATTTCTGATTTTATGAAAATCATAGCGGTCTTTTTAGTTTGTAAAAGTGCTGTATCTGTCAGTCACGAATCTTTGCTTATCCTTTCCCCTGCATTCAGGGCAGGATGTTTATTGCTGGCTAAGATGTTTTTCAGCCAAGATAATTCATCACAAGGCAAGCTATTCTGGCTTGACTGAGCCATGGGGGAAAAACAGATAAGCTTTTGCTGCATCAGGGGTGAAAGGTCCTGTCACAGTAGGCCAATGGGTTTTGAAGAATAAGCATGGTATTAGCCCACCAGATGCAAATGATTTTTCATCTGGCAACATTCACCCCCTTTGAGGCTTGTGAAGCTAATCTTCCCTTCAAGCCTTCATAAGCCTTACTTTGGTTTTTTACTAACATCATATAAGTTCCTCACGTTGCATTAGCAATCATGGTTTTTATGCAGCTTAAAGCAAGTATCCTAATCACAATTATCACTGTGATCACAATTATACTTTGCAAGAATGAGGTCAACCAAGCAGTCAGAGAAAATTTGAGTCTTTAAATATTTTATTCAACTATTTACTTTCTAATCCTGCCCTTAACTCTCTGCAAGATGCAGCAACCAATTTTATCCTCTCTATCAGATCATCCAATTTAGCAGTCACATTTAGAATGTACACACAAGAAGTATTGTTTAAATTCACATAACCACATATTCCATGTTCATGTAACAGCAATAGGTCTAAAGCAAATCTTGCAGTTGTTTCTTTATTTCAGTAAACTTGTTATAGATCAAGAGCCTTTAGACCAGCCCTGCCTTCGGTTCAGATTTTTGGCAGCAGCTTTACCTGCACCTAAGTCACTCTGGCTTACAAGTTCTCAAGAATGGCTGATCAGTTGTATTAAAAATTGAGTTATTTATTGAATAGACAGATTAACAGACAAAAGGCCTTAAACAGAGTTACTTACTATACAGGTTAACAACAAAGAACTACTAGTAGATTACATAAAACAGTGCACAACATAAGGATACCTATATTATAGCTAGCAAAGAAATAGTAACGATTAGGAGCCAATGTATCTTAACACCAATTGATGATGGGGTACACATAGACTCCTTTCCCTCAACCTCCAGAAAAGTAACCACGATGTAGGCGTCCCAACTTTGGGCAAAAGCCCCACACTTTTCCAGGGAATGTGCAGAAGATGTCTGCTTTGTGAGTTTTGTGTAGCTTTCATAGTTTGTAAAGTGAAGTGTCTGTAAATCAGAAATTCAAGCTTATCTTCCTTCAATCTCGCTCTCAAGGCAAGGTGTTTATTGTCAGCTAGGAATGCCACCTCCATGACACCAGAAATAACTCACTAGCAGACAGATGTCTGTCTTGGGTTATCTTACCCAAGTAGCAAATTCATGTGAGGGGGAAGATGGTCTGAGCTATCCCACCAGCTGATAGGCAGAACAGATAAACCCTCCTGTGGTAGGGGAATGTCTTGCTGCAATCCCAATTAAGTTGTATTCACTAAAGTTTCCATTTGTAGAGTCAACATTTGTATGGCTAGTCTGTTCCTAAAGGTAGATATTTGAGGAGTAAAGATGGATTCTAAAACCCATCCCACTATAGTTCCCATACTGGGATGTTTCCAAGTTTCATCACATTTAGCTTTCCTCCATAGTTGGGTTCCCAAGGGTGACTCCTTCCACAGGGGACATGTTAATACTCCCAGTGTCCATTGCACTCTTGATTCTCCCAAGGGCAAATGTGTGGTCCAAATTCCATTACTTCCCACCCGTACTGTGGGTCCTAATGATTTTGCTGTGTCCTGCTGACAGTGTATATCTCTCCAAGTCTCATTTGTTAGATGAGACCAGGTGTCATTAAGAAAGGTAGAATAATTTCTACAAACACATCCCAACCTTAGAGCCTGGGCCACAGTCGTGAGCTGCTGTACCTCAGGATTCCTACAAGCATATATTTGAGTGCAATTCCACTTTTCCTTTGTCCTTGGATCTTCTTGCCTTGATCTTATTAAATCAGGATATTTTATACCTACCTGTAAAGGGTCCTCTGGGAGGCCTGGACTCCCCAGTCTAGACACCACTGAACTGGCTGGATACATTCCCACTGTCCTGTTTGACGTCTATTCCATACTTCTGGTATTTGTCATCCCCAAGGTGTATTAGTGAAGTCTGTCAGCCGATAAATAGTTCCTGAAATTATTTTCAGATCCAGATTTCAGATATTACAACTCTCAAGAGTATTGCTCTTATGTGTCCATTTTAAGGAATATTCTCCTTCTATCCTTGTCCAATTGGCATGGGTACTATTTTCTTCCCATATGTGTTCCCATATTTTTGTCAGATTGCTGACTAAGACACCCCACAGAACTGGATTTTCTGCAGAAGCTGGTATTGGTAATCAAGCTGTTACAAAACTTTAAGCAAAAAACAAGTAATATAAATTCTCCCCAAGAAAAATAAAATTTCCCAATGTTAGTTTATCTTGTTTCCTTCATATTTTCATGCTGTGGTGGGTTTAGCGCTGGCTAAAATCACCAGTGCACTTACTCATTTCTTGCTGTGAGATATGGATTAGGAGAAGGGCAAAACAGGCTCAAAACTTAAAAGGTATGAAGAAAACTTTATTAACAGGACTAAAAGAATAAGCATCAGAATAAAACCTTCAGAACCTTTTTCTTCCCTCTGCCTGACTTCTTTTCTTTCCCAACTGACAACGTAGAGACAAAAACTGGGATTTTGAATCAGTTACCAACTATACAATAGTCTTTCATCAGTTCTTGTAGGGAGAGGAGTTTTCTCTTGCCATGCCATGGAGACTTCTCCACAAGAAACAGTTCTCTCGTGGCTTTTAACTTCCATGAATAGCAGCTGCCTGGGAAAATCTGCAATCATTAAATTCCTCCCATTTTCGTAGCCTTCCCACAGCTGAGTTAATGGGCCATGTCAAATTATGAGATATTATTTTAAGGATGAGCTGTTCAAAAGCAAAGGTTCTCTTCATCGATCTCTGCAATCATCTTTATCTCTGGGAACAGAGGTCTTCTTCTCTTCCTGGGGGATAAGGGTCTTCATCACTCTCTCTCTCTGTTCAAACTTCTCATGGGATCACAGTCACTTCAGCATCTATTTTGCTTCATCATGGATACCTCTGCTCACATCTACAGTTTGAACACTTCATCCTGTTATAAATGATTAGTCAATTTGATTAGTAAAAAGAAGAAATTTATTCTATAATTAAATTACAATCATAAAAAGGAAACCATAAGCAAAAATCAGTTCGGCGCTGTGCCAGGCAAACAGCACCGGGTGATACAGGGAGGAGGCTATCTGCAGCACTTCCTTACCATGCTTCACAAACTGCAACTGTCCCAAGGTGCTTTTTATATTTTCAGGCTCTTCAGGGGTCCTTTGGAATACACTGCTTGCAGACAAATATTCATGCTGTTTTGGGTGTATATGTTGTAATTTCATCAGGTTTCTTGGAAATACACTTCTTGCAGACGAATATTTATGAGTGCATATCATTATAATCTTATCGGACGGAGGTTTCTTGGAGATATGCCCCTTGCAGACTAATATTCATGTTGGCCATACTGCATATCACTATAATCTCATCAGGAAATGTTTCCTGGAAATATGCTAGGATTCTTGTCAGACAAGATTATAACTTTAGCACGAATTTATTCATGCTATGTATCACAGTCCCCCCTTTCTTTATTAATTAATTAATTTGTGCTATTAGGATAAATTTTGATACAGTTCACTTATTTCATAATCAGTATTTACAATAAGTAATTTTTCATAAGATTGGTTATTCTAGTATTTGATTCTTTTGTTTGGGTGCTTAATTATATTTCAATGCAGGTGCCTATTGTATCCTTAGCTATAATTTGGCTGTGCAGTAGCTTAATGCTTCTTGTAAAATAGTTGTGTCTGAGCTTCAAATCTGGCCAGAGCTTCAGCAGCTCTGCTCTCTTTATTTTCTTTCACTTTTATTATTTTAGATATTTTGGGTGTTTCTTTGGATTGATCAGTCTTTATTGTAGGTAGCTCAGGATCAATGGGCATTGCTGCTATTTGCATGCTTTGGACAACAGAATGGATTAATCGGATAAAACATGGTATGAGACAAGGCAGAAATAATAGCCCCATTATTGAACATAATATTAAAAATCCTAATTTTTTCCACTAATCTTTTCCCCCAAACAATTGATCCCACCAAGAAGCTTGAAGGATAGAATTCCATTTCTGAACTGGTACATGTGCCACTTTCTTAATTTCTGCTGCAAGGTTTCTTATGGTTTCTCCATAGTCATCTATTTCTACACAACATTCAGATTCATTGAATTTTCCACAGATTCCCTCTTCTGCTAGCAAGTAGTCTAAAACTATTTGGTTCTGATACACAAATGCTCACATTTGTGAATGCTGTTTAGCTAATAACTCGAGAGCATCAGAGGTATGTTTTGATACAATTTTTACCACGGCTTGAAGTCTTATTAGTCGGTTTAATAGGTAAATTGGGGTCCTGTATCCCTAGCTCCCGTCTTGAGCTCAAGTTGTTGGACCATAGTAAGTTATTATCTTCTCTGCAGGCCACTCATCTTTTCCCCACTTCTGATTCTCTCCTGCTTTTGGAAACTCAAGATTCAGCTCTCTTTTTTCTCTGCCTAGGGTTTCATATAGGGGTGTTCCTAATAGTTTACTTTCAGACTTCGGTAGCACAAAGAAGGAGGGTCGAATCATTCTCAGAGTGCAGCATCCTTTCCACCTGCAGGGTAATTCACTGTATGCCTTTCCCCCACATATCCACTATATTCTGTCAGATGCTTTCTATTGGTCATTTACAGTTTCTGGTTTATCCCAGTAATTATTTAAGCTTTTTAAGGATTGGTAAGGATTAGCTTCAGGACTTTTGTGCCAACATAATTTGATCTGATCATTCCAATCACAATTTGTTGGGTTTTTTTGTTTGACTCCAGTATCCAGTGGGGGTTTCTGGTTGCCAGGCTTTGGTGTTGTTATTTGAATTCACTGTTAAAGTGAATATACAAGGCATATATCTTACTACTTCAGTATATCTTTTTTTTTCTCTGCTGATACAAACTGTTCCAATTATTTGATGATCTAAAACCCACCCTTCGGGTCGTTTTAATGTTTTGGAAATTTGGGTATGATTCTATTTCAGAAGTTGCTCTGGAACTAAGCTCTCACCTTTCCATGATCATTTCTCAGCTGATTTAAGCTTTCCACAAATCTAACAATTAGATAATCTTAATTCTGTAGTGATCTCTTGTATTAGATCTACAAAAAGGTTCTTGTTTGAGGTGGGTAGGTTCCAATTACTATACTGTTGTTCTAACTCTTCATATTGTTTATTTAATGCTTTTAGCTCTTCTTGTTTTATTTCTTTTTTTGCCTCTGCCTTTTGTTTCTCTTATTCTTGAGCTATCTGTTTTAATTTACTTTCTGGTTCTACTCCTTCTCCATCTCTTGCAGAACAGAAAGTTCTGCCATATCATAAGCAAATTCGGTCATCATTACTATCGAGAAGATTAGTTATTACGGGCTCGTTGCTGAGAGAAACTATTTTACTATATTTCAGATTTTCTCTAACTCAATATGTTTTCCCTCTCATAGTACACATTTTTATTTGGCTGTGATTATAGCATATTGCACTTACTTGGGAATGTGCCATAAACATTGATTCCATTCTCCCTCTGATCCATACTGAATGGTTACATTTGTTACAAGTGGGAACAATAGGCTCTAATCCAGCAGCCTGTTTGTGTAATGTGTGGGCCAGTATTTTCTTACTTTCTGGTGTAGATTGCACCTCTAACCACCAATTTTTAGGTGTTGCTCTTGGGTCATGGCAGATTACTCTTTTTTTTTATTTGGCACATTTTATACCGAGTGTGGTTATGCTCACACTCTCCTATTTTGTTGTTGATTTTGCAGTCAGAGTGGGTGCAATATGCCAGGGTTTCTGTTACCCTTTGTTTTTCCAGGGTGTTTTTAAAACACTGCCTACAGTCTTGGGTTGAGCTTTGCTTCTCAATGCTGGGGTAACTCTGGGAGAGCAGACTGATAGTTCCACCCATTATCAGACTCAGAACCACTAGGGCTCTCCACACAGGTACTCCTCTGCCTCTGCTTACGCCCACAGGGTTGCGGCTTGCAGCGAGGGAGTCTATCTTCTCGGCAGCAGGGGTATCCTTCAGGGGATCCATGGGTGGAATGAGCTGTATATTTTCTCTTAAAGGCATCTTACTATGATATTTTGACTGCATCAGCATCACAGGGTACGCTGTTTGTTCGCCGACACTCAGTTATAAGCACCTGTGCTTTTGACCTTAATTTACTTCTTACCCCTTCTTGATACAATCTACACCACTCCAGGGAATCTAATTCGAATACGCCCAAGTTAGTAGCGACCACTAATGAATTGTTGGTTATAGAGGTTTCTTCTACGCAGCATACTGGACAAAGCCTTTTAGGTTTATACCCGTGTTTACAGTGTTTAACCTGAATTTCTTGACAATAATAGCACTTAAAATGAACAAAAGGATAACCTTCACACTCTGGTACCAGACATGTTGCTTTGTCTTCGTCAGTCATTAGTATATCGATTCAGCTTTATCTTCAAACTTCCTGGAGGAGAAGTCACTTTCCATTTAGGTGTTTTCTCCTGGTGTTTAATCTTCTTTACTCGGGAATGGTGTGTCTAACCTTTTTCAGCTGTTCGTACTGCTGTGTCTGTGGTTAAAAGCACAAGGAAAGGACCCTCCCAGTGAGGTGTGAGGGAGATTTCTTTCTAAGTTTTAATTAACACTTCATCTCCTAGTTGTATTTTATATATGGCAAACTCCAAAGGAGTGCTTTGCATTATTACCTCTTCTTTTCTCAGCTCCTGTAAATTCTTGTTGATAGCTATTAAATAAGGCTGGATTTGGTTATCTTCCAGTCTCGGATGCCCTACTGGCATCCCATGATCATATGGCATTCCGTAAAGCATTTCAAAGGGTGACAATCCTCTCGGAGTGTGGCATCGTTTGTATGTTTAACAGAGCTAAGGGGTGTTGTAGTTTAGGGCATAGCGGAGCGGAAGACACCGGGATGTAACGGGAAGCTACTAGACCCCCCCTCTCTTAGGATAGCAAGGCCCCTTGTAATTAGCCAATAGCACCCAGGTGTGACGTATGTAGATGGGAGTAACACAGTGACCCCAAGCTATAAAATGTTAAGTTTCCCTGCAATAAATCGCCATTTTCGCCATCCATCACATTGATGCAGTGGGATATGGACCGAGCAGCTGGGAATAGCTGCCGTGCTGGCTCTAGCCAGGGTACCAGCCTTGCTAGAACCCCAACATCTGGTGCATGAAACCCGGGAGAAAAAGCGGGAAGAAACGTGAGAAGAAATTAAAAAGCAAGGATACCCTGAGTCAAGGAGCAGCGGTCAAGATAGTGAGTCTATTCTTGACGGGAAAAGCCTGGGCCCAGAAGGATGATGGAATCATCAAAAAGGTTAGATTGTAATTAAGTTGTAAACCTAATTTGCTTGTTATTGCAAGAATTTGGGTTGTTGAAGTTGTAAATGAGTTTGTAAAGTTTATCCACCCTAAGGTGTGGGACAGATGTGCTAAAATCTTTGCTGAAGAAATTTCGGAAACGACAAGGAACTGTTTGCTGGCTACCCTGAAAGTTAGGGTCAGAGCTTTATAGCCCCCCGAGGGGAGAAGCTCAACTGAGCCGGGAGGGGGGCCGGGAGTCCCCTCAGTCCCTAAATTCTTATCTGCTCTCAGAGAAACAGCGAAGAGCAGAAGATTTTTGGAAAAAGTTAATAGAAATAGCCAGAGGTGTGGCAGAAAAAATAAGAAGAAAGCATCCCCCCAAAGACATAAAGATGGCGCAGAGAAAGAAGTTGTAGCGCGGGAAAAATATGTCTCTAACAAAGAACTAAAGCTGTCTTTGGAAGGTGGGCACAGTCGGGGGGATGGGAGAGAAAAGGAATGTGAAGAAGTGAAAGAGATAAGACGCGGCGAATGGGAACAGAGACACAGAGACTGGAATGCAAAGAGATAAGGAGAAGCAGAAGGCGGAGGGAAAGGTGGGGTAAAAGGCGGAGTGGAGGGTGGAACGAAAGTCTTGGAGAGCCAGGGGGGAAGGAACGGCCCAAGAAAAGGCATGGCAAACAGGAAATAACCAGCCAGTTGAGTTCTAACTCCGACCGATGTACGAGCGGTTCACCACCCCCCCACCCCCCCCCACCCCCCCCGGGAAGAAGCGCTGGGAAAATACCGAGTTTGTTACAAAGTCATAATTTACTGAGTTTTTAAAAGATGTTTATGTACCCTTTTAGAGTTAATTTTGTGTTTTAAGTAATTATGAATTTATGCAGTTGGAGTTTTCAGAGTTTTTCTCAGATTTAAAAAGTAGCTCGGCGCGGACGAGTTTAGAAAACACACACGGCCGAACGCTGTTGCCATGGCAACCACCGGTGAAACAAGTAACAGCGACTTCAATGAAACCGCGGAAAGCAAAGCAATAAAACAATAAAAAACAACAAAAAGCTGGATATTTTGGAGAGGGATAAAAAAGAGAGAGTTTTAATTAGACAATTCAAAAATTAAAAGCTTTATAAATTGTATTGTTTGTAAATTAGCAGTGTTATAATCTAGATTGAGATTTAAAAATAAGTTTCTATTGAATGAAGTGCCTTTAAAAATAGATTAAAAAGTTTAAATGTTGTATTTCTGTATCCCAAGAAACTTAAAAGATTTTTGTTTTGTTTTAGTAATCATATATTACCCATTTGCTGAGTTTTTGACAGTTTTAATAAAGAAATTTTAATGTGAATCTTTTTATTAAATAAAACACATATAACTGCATATATATCAATTTGGATTTTAGATTTTAGTTTAAAAATTAGGCTTGATGTTTTTGAAAAGTGCTACAAAAGCTAAATGACAACTTGCCCAATCTTGTGTTGTTGTGGCTTTTTTAAAAGAAGCTGCATTTTGAAATTTTAACTAATTTGAACATATATTAAGCAAATTCTTGTTGTGAATGAGTGTTTTTAGTAACATTTGCAGTTATTGTGGGTTATTCTCAAAGCTAGATAACATAAAATTGTGATGTATTTCTTACATTTTTATAATTTTTATAGTGAATCCATGTTACCGTTGGCTTAAATGTTTTTAAGTTGTATAACTTAGATAGCCTTTTAAAAGTTAAGTTTTGTCATTTCTTTTTGTTATAAATAATTTTTGTTAAGTTTAAATTTTGTTTAATTTGAATTGTTTTATGTTTTATTGGAAACACTTGTCTAAATTGCAAAGTATAGTTATTTTTTTAGAGATATGAAGACAGCTACAACTGAAACAACTGTGATGGGACACTGATGAACACCTGCTTGTGGACAGAAATGAATGCAGTCTGTGACACCCTAGACTTCATTGAGAGTTCTATTCAGTTGTTGCAATTTTTGCAGTTTTGTTTGCTATAACTTCCTTATTTTTCAGTGTTTCCAGAATTAAAAAAAAAAAAAAAAAAAAAAAAAAAGTAGCATTGCTGAAGATCAGCTGCCATAGAAGGGGCTTCAAATTAAGCCAACTGCTGAATGATTTAATTAGTCTGGTACCTAAAGTTTTTAATAATTTGCTTTGTACAAATGCATTTTAACAGTTTGCTGTGCTGTAAGCATCTCATAGCCGTTGTTATTGAAAACCTTGTTTTAAAAATATGTTAAGAGGCATCTTTCCAGTTTAAAGTCTAAGACCCTGGCCAAGTCTTAACTTTACCTGGACAGAATGTTTATCAACAGATCCAGATGTTTTCTGTCCCAAATCAGTATTTGAGTCACTTTTTAATTTTGCAATTTGACCCTATTAATATGACAGCTGGATCAATTTTGAAGTGAGCTTGGAGAATCATTTCCGGAGATGATTATCCAATCCTTCACTGATAATTTTTGGTTTTGTTTGTTTGTTAACTATGAGATGCTGGTGCAGTGTTGTAATAATTAACAGTACTTTTATATTAATTGATTTTCAACTGCTATAGGTTTTTACTAATTGTGTATAAGGTTTTGTGTTAATGTTGAACAGAAATACATCTCATTTTTATTTTTTTTTTTTAAGAAAAAGGGGGGGAAATTGATACCCTAAAAGCATTTGTTTAGTGTAATTCATTAACTTCAAGGAGAGAAGTGCCTGTGTTTTGTTGTCAGGTTCAGAAAGGTCACCTGTCCATCTGACCAGACTGTGTGCCTCTGAACACACAAGATCCAGTGAACAGAGGTGTCTTCACACAGCCTTGGTACTCCAGACATGGATCAGAAGTGGAGCTGTCAGGACACAATTGTGTCCGAACACTACACAGACAGTTGCCAACAGAAATTTTATGTTGTTATTATGATGTGGTGTTTCTATCAATTTTTCAGTTATCCTTTGTTTTAAGATTTAGAAGGGTTTGAAGAACAACTTGAACATCAAAGCCCTCAGTCACCAATCAACTGCCAGCTGACATCACGGGAGCAGTGAACATTCCAGGACTGAATCATGTTGGAAAAATTCTGTAGAAGATTTGGGAGGTGTAGAGACTCCATCTAACTATATACAAAGCAAATTGTAATTGTGTGTTTATCCTTTTAGCAAATTGTTTTTACGCTTAGATTACATATATACCAGAACACGTATGTTAAAAGTAGTTAGATAATAGTTTAAGGTAAAGTGTTTAGCCTGTGTAGAAATTATTATGTTAGTGTAAAGTATAAGTATTTTCCTTTAAGAGGTAGTGTAAGCATTTTTGAAAGTTCATTTAACGTTAAAGTTTTAGCTGTGAGTTTGTAAGTATAGTGTTATTTACATGGTAAACTGCTTATAGTAATTGTGCTGTTTATAGTTATAACACCTGAAGTAGTGAGCCCCAACCTTGTGGTACAAGCTGAGAACCCATGATCTAATAGTCTAGCCCTTGTATTTATACCCAAGCTTTAACTCCTCTGTTGACTTTTGTGTATTAGCTGTTATCATCCCCAGAGTCCTATACCACCTAGATGAAGAGTTGAGCCTGCAAGTAGAGAGACTCACCTGACTTCAGAAAAGAAAAGTGGTGACAGGTGTAACCATAGCGATGCTGCTTAACCTGAGAGCAACTGGTGCTGCCACAGGTGTCTCTGTCATCGTGACCCAACAACAGAGACTGTTTTAGTTACAAATGACTGTAGATGAAGATCTACAGAGAATTGAGAAATCCATATCCTTTCTAGAAAAATCAGTCTCCTCACTCTCTAAAGTTGTTTTGCAAAACAAGTGAGGTCTCGACCTTCTATTCATGCAGCAGGGAGGCCTCTGTATCGCCCTGAACGAAGAGTGCTGCTTCTACACAGACCACACCGGAGTAGTGAGAGACACCATGGCAGAGCTATGAGACAGGCTGTCTCAGCGGAAGGCAGAGAGAGAAGCTCAGCAAAGCTGGTTCCAGTCCTGGTTCGATCAATCTCCATGGCTAACCACCCTAGTGTCTACCCTGATTAGACCAGTTGTGATGATTTTACTTGTGCTAATCTTTGGACCATGTGTTTTAAATAAGCTTGTGTCCTTTGTTAAGAGCCGACTAGAAAAAGTTACACAATTTTATATTATCCATTTTCAAGACTAATACACCTTATATTTTAGCAAATTAATTATTCATAGAGAGAGGGGAATATGTTGTAGTTTAGGGCATAGCGGAGCGGAAGACACCGGGATGTAACGGGAAGCTACTAGACCCCCCCTCTGTTAGGATAGCTAGGCCTTTTGTAATTAGCCAATAGCACCCAGGTGTGACGTATGTAGATGGGAGTAACACAGTGACCCCAAGCTATAAAATGTTAAGTTTCCCTGCAATAAATCGCCATTTTCGCCATCCATCACATTGATGCAGTGGGATATGGACCGAGCAGCTGGGAATAGCTGCCGTGCTGGCTCTAGCCAGGGTACCAGCCTTGCTTGAACCCAAACAAAGGGGAGGCACTTAACTTATGACATTTTTGTCTCTAGCATCAATTTTGATAGCTGGGCTTTCAATGTTTGGTTCATCCTTTCTACCCATCCAGAGCTCTGAGGGTGCCACGGGGTGTGGTATTCCCAGCGGATGCCTAAAGCATCTGCTAGTTGTTTAATGATTTTTGATGTAAAGTGCGTCTCCTGGTCTGAATCAATATGATCTATTATGCTGTACCGTGGTATTATCTCTTCTAACAGTACTTTTGACACTGTTAGAGCCGTGGCTCTGGCACTGGGAAAGGCTTCTACCCAATGTGTTAACTGATCTACTATTACTAACAGATATTTATACCTCCCTACTTTGGGTAGTTCAGTGAAATCTATTTGAATTCTTTCAAACAGGCGGTATGCTAAAGGGCGGCCTCCTAATGGAGTCTGCCGCGTCCTTGTCTTATTTATCTTCTGACATGTCATACACCCTAACACTTCTTGTTTTGCTAGTTCATAGATTCTTTTACACTCAAAAAACTTCAAAAACTGCTCTGCAAGTGCTCGCGCTCTTCAATGAGTCTGTTGATGTAACTTACTCAAAACCTTTTTTGTATAATCTCTAGATAACAATTCCCTTCTATCAGGAAGTTTCCATTTATTTTCTTTCCACTTGCTCCTCATTTTCTTATATTCTTCAATTTCCTTTAAAGTGGGATGGGAGGGGTATTCCTGAAATTCAGCTTTTTTAATTTCTGGAATCTCTATTACTAGTAGTGCTGCTTTCTTAGCTTCCGTATCTGATAGATTATTGCCTGTAGTCTTAAATTGCATTCCCATCTGGTGGCTCTTAACGTGGACTACAGAAATTGCTTCCAGTCTCCTAATAGCTTCTAGGATTTGTTTTATCAATTCTTCATTAATTAATCCTCGTCCTTGGGTACTAGTTAAACTTCTTTCTTCTCAAATTTTTCTAAAGGTGTGAACTACCCCGAAGGCATATTTGGAGTCTGTAAAAATTGTCACTTTCTTTTTTCTTAACCTGTTAAGTTCTTGTAAAACTGCATACAACTCGCAGGCTTGTGCTGACCAACTAGCACTTAAAGGTCTTGATTCTACAACTTCTCTTGTCATTCCATCTATTATTGCATATCGTTACTTCTTTTTCCCTTCTATGACTCTCGAGGAGTCATCTACAAACCACTTCTCTCCTTTTTCTAGTTTTTCTTCTTCTAGATCTGGTCTTATCTTTGTTTGTAATTCTACCACTTGTGCACAGTTATGATTATATACTTTCAGTGGTTCACCAAATAGAAATTGTGCTGGATTCTGAGCGGTAGTTATTCATAATTCCAGGTCAGGTGAATGAATTAGTATAGCTTCATATTTTAAAAGCTTAGCATCTGTGAGCCATTTGTCTGCTTTCTGTTGCAAAATGCTTCTTACATTGTGGGGGTTATATACTATTAGTGAGGCTCCAAAGGTGATTTTTTTGGCCTCTTCTACTAATAGTGTCACTGCTACTACTGCTTGTAGGCAAGTAGGCCAGCCTCGGCTTACAGGGTTTAAAAGCTTTGACATATACCCCACAGGTTTTTTAGTCCTAGCTCAATCTTGTGTTAATACTCCATGAGCAATATGGTTGTTAACATCTACAAACAACTGAAACTGCTTCTTTACACCAGGAAGGCTTAATACTGGAGCTGTTACAAGAGCTTTCTTTAATTCTTTAAATCTTCTTTCATCTTGTTCTGTCCATTTTATTCTTTCAGTAGTTAATTTTTCATATAAGAATTTTACTTTCTTGTTGCACTCAGCAACCTCAGGATCTTGTCCAGGGAAGCTGCAGGGTTCTGGGGACCAGCATGGGACACCAACGAGACGGGATCTCGGTTCATGAAACCATTTATTCAGCATGGGAACAAACTCAGATCTAGAACAAAGAGCCCCAAACAAAGGCAGAGCCGGGGTTTTTGAGAGACAGAACTCTTAAGGGTCTCCACCCTTGAGGGTGGAGTTCAGGGTCAGGGACCATTAGAAACACACCAAGGGAGAACCCCCCCAGGGACTCAAACCCAATCAGAACACCTGGGCCGCCCTTCACAAGAGGTTTAGGGTGGGACAATGTAACTCTGTCTCCCCTGAGGCATGTCGCCACATCTGCTCCTTTTTTTTTTTCTCAGGTAGGAACTAACTTTACACAGACTGAGGGTGAGTTTTATCCTTGGGACATACCATGATTTTTAGATGCACTACAGCACTTTCTCACTATACTTTTCAATCTACTGCCTGCAATACCCTAGAAGTCTCAGTAGTTGTCTAACTTCTCTTTTTGTCTGCGGGGGTGGTAATTCAACAATCCCAGCTACTCTTTCAGGGTCTTATTTCTTTTTCTCTTTTGTAATCTAGTGCCCTAGGTACTTTACTTTTGGTTCAGTAAACTGTAACTTTGATTTTGATACTTTTAACTTTTTTTCTCCTAAGAAATTTAACAATGCTATTGTATTTGTTCTTACTTCTTCCTTTTTACTAGCTATTAGCAAGTCATCAACATACTGCAAGAGCTTGATTCCTTCTGTCGGCACAAACTGACTTAGTAGCTGCTCCAGTGCTTGTCCAAACAAATTGGGAGAATCAACAAACCCCTGGGGAAGTACTGTCCATCTAAGCTGTTGTTTTCTTTTTGTGTCGGGGTCCTCCCACTGAAAGGCAAAGTAATCTCGACTATTTTTTGCTAGTGGACAAGTCCAGAAGGCATTTTTCAGATCTAACATGCTATACCAGGTGTCTTCCGGAGAAATACAATTCAAAAGGGTGTATGGGTTTGCAACCACTGGAAAACATGTTTTTGTCTTTTGGTTGACTGCTCTCAGATCTTGAACTAACCTATAGGTTCCGTCAGTTTTCCATACTGGTAAGATGAGAGTGTTGTGCCTTGACATGCAAGGTTCTAAAGTCCCCCTTTTTATTAATTCATCAATTACAGGTTTTAACCCTTTTTTTCCTTCCATAGAAATAGGATATTGTTTGACCTTAATTGGGTCTTCTGGTCTTTGTATTTCAATGGAAATAGGTTTCATTTCTAATTTTCCGATTTCTCCTTGTGCATCCTTGAGGACTGATTTTACTCTCATCCTTTTGAATTAGTCTGTACAGGCTTACTAAGAGATTTTTTTTCTTGCACTATCAAGTTTATTCCTAGAGTTACAATCAGATCTCTCCCTAATAAATTATAATCCGCTTCTTCAACTAGTAACAAATCTCTTAAACAGATCTTAGTTTCTGATTCTATTTCTACATCTCTAATAACTAGACTTTAAAGGGTTCTCCTTTTGCCCCTACTACTACTATGGTATCTTTACTCTTTATACATCCTTTTGGCAATTTCTGGACAGTACTTCGTCAGTCCCTGTATCAATCAGAAAAGATACCTCCTCTTTATGGGGTCTTATTTTTAATTTTATCAAGGGCTCAGGTGGTGGTTTGGACTCCAAAATAAAAAGATCCTGACCCCCCTAGTCCTCTTGAAAGATCTTTTCATCTTGCATTCTTTTTCTACTGTTCTTTTTCAGATGCCCTTTCTTTCTGCAGTAATAGCATTCAGGATGTCTGTCCTGAGGGCTCTCTGATGTCCCTTTTTGTGGGACAGACTGCTTATTTTGGCTTCTCTGGTTCTGCACTGGTTTTACCGGACTCTGGGGTCGCTCTTGCTTTTGAACTTCCCTGACAACTGCAACTAATACTTTTGCTTGAACCTTCTGTTCTTCCTCATCTCTCTTTACATAAACCTTCTGTGCTTCTCTCAATAATTCCTGTAGTCCCCTCTCTTGCCAGTTTTCCAACTTTTTGAGTTTCTTTCATATATCCTCCAAGGATTTTGCTACAAATTGTGTTTTTAACAATGCTTCTCCTATTGGAGAATTAGGATCTAACCCCGAATACATCTGTAGGCTTTTCCGTAACCTTTCGAGCCAATCTGTAGGAGATTCGTCTTTTTTCTGACATTCTTCAAATGCTTTGCTAATGTTTTTCTCCCGAGGGACAGATTTTCGGACTCCTTGTATTATCATAATTCTTAAATCTGTCATGTTTCGACGACCTCCCTCTGTCTGAGCATCCCACCCCGGTCTTTGGTTTGGCCACTTTTGATTTCCAGGTATGCCTTGTGGATTTCTGCACTCCCATTCTCTCATTCCTGCCTGTCTTATCATTTCTATCTCCTCAGTAGTAAACAATGTCCTTAGTATAGCCTGCATATCATCCCACGTGTACATATTGGGTCCCAGAAACTGGTCTAACCTGTCTGACACCCCCAGGGGGTCATCTATAAGCTTACCCATCTCCTTTTTGAAGGCTCGAACATCCCCAGTGTTAAGGGGAACATTAACATATCCAATTACCCCTGGTGCTGTCGGTACTTCTCTCAATGGAAAAAGATTGTGCCCCTTTTCTTTGTCCTCATCACTTTCATTATTCTCATCATTAATTTTTTCTCTTACTTTTCTCCTTGTTCTTCTTGGAGAGGGAGAACAAGTGACCCTAAGGGGGAGGGCCGTTGGTCTCGTATTCTGTCCAGGCTGAGGCAGGGGTTGGGTCGGCTGAATGATTTGAGGCTGAGGCGCCACATATGGGGGAGGAAGATGATTTAGCGGATCTCAAGCCTCATCTTTGGTCTCAGCTGGCTTTTCGATCTTAACAGTGAATAGCTTAGCTGCTGATCTTATCCATATCTTTGCATAGTCTCTCTCCTCCTGATTTGAGGGTTCTTTACTATTTACATACGTATCTAGAGCTTGACAGATCCAGCCTTCGAAAGACCTGAACATGGGCCAAATCAAATGGCTTCTAATTTCTTTCCCCCCCCGCAGGCTTCCATGCAATAGTGAATCACCTTCTCTTTAGATTTCCCTTCTTTTGAGGGCCAGTCTTCCCAATTTTTTAACAAAAACCCCAGTGGGCTATCTGGTGGAATTTCTGGGATTTCCCTTTTCCTTTCTCCTGAGGACGTTTCTTGAAATCCTCTCTGGGTTTTGCTTTTTTTCTGTCCCATTTTATTAAATGTTTTGGTCTAATTCTCAATCCCTACCCCCTCTCAGTGCCCAAATCCTTAGAAAGATCCCGAGAAAAGAGGAAAAAAACCAAACCCCAACCAAACAAAACAAAACAAAAACTAAAAAAACAAAACCCAAACCCGCGCTTCTAAGGGGGGGGTGGTTTTGCAATCACACTGCAGTTTCTGTTGCACTTTACTCAGTCATGCATATTGATTTGCAATTGGCTGGTACTCACCGTACTGCATCAGCTCCGTTTCCGTCTTTTGCCCTCCAGCCAACGGGTGACTGACCCGCGGAGATTCGATCGGTAATGTGCTCCCTTTTTATTTTCTCTCCTTCTCTCCCCTGGACCTCTGATCCCAGGCTAAAAAGGATTTACCTGCCCCCCACCCCGAGTTCCTGGGAGCGTATCTTTCCTTTTTAACCCCTCCCGTGACCGATGTCCAAACTCTTTTCCTCAAAATTTGGATTTTACGTATGCAATGAGCCTTTTCAAAACCGCTTCCCCCTTTCACCGACCTAACCCCTCGCAGGGTGTAGGAACTGCGGTTCGTCAGGGGTCCGCTCTCGCTCCGTGACTCTTGTCACGTCTCATTCATACGCTCAGTCACACTTACTCAACCAGAGGTACTTACGGTTTCTTTCCCACGTGGGTCTCTGTGCACATAGAATTACAAGAAGAATATACCGCAGTTTCGAGGACCCCTCTTTGGATCCTCTGTGGGCCCCCTGGGAGCACCGAGCTTGTTTTCTCTCTTTTGCTTATGGCTTTTACTTTTAATTCAATATTTGAGTGCAACGGGGTTGTTTGTCTCCCACACCGTCAGGCTGCTGAAATAGCGGGCCACCCCCCGATTGGAGAGGGAGAGTCACAAAAACCAAAGTTGCATCACGTCGGGGTCACCAATCTTTTATAAATGATTAGTCAATTTGATTAGTAAAAAGAAGAAATTTATTCTATAATTAAATTACAATCATAAGAAGGAAACCATAAGCAAAAATCAGTTTGGCCCTGTGCCAGGCGAACAGCACCAGGTGATACAGGGAGGAGGCTATCTGCAGCATTTCCTCACCATGCTTCACGAACTGCAACTGTCCCAAGATGCTTTTTATGTTTTCAGGCTCCTTGGGGGTCCTTTGGAATACACTGCTTGCAGACAAATATTCATGCTGTTTTGGGTGTATATGTTGTAATTTCATCAGGTTTCTTGGAAATACACTTCTTGCAGACGAATATTTATGAGTGCATATCATTATAATCTTATCGGACGGAGGTTTCTTGGAGATATGCCCCTTGCAGACTAATATTCATGTTGGCCATGCTGCATATCACTATAATCTCATCAGGGAAGGTTTCCTGGAAATATGCTAGGATTCTTGTCAGACAAGATTATAACTTTAGCACGAATTTATTCATGCTATGTATCACAATCCCCCCATACTCTTTCATGTATTAAAAGGGCTATTTCAGTGTATCACTGTCCATCTCCATGGCCCTACCAAAAGAACTTTCAGCCCCATTAGGGCATCTCCTCATTCTCCTTCCATCTGAGGCTTGACTCCTTTACTGACCTTGGTGTTTTCATGTTGTCTTTCTACGTGTCATCACTTTTTCTCTCCCTTGAGAGAGGATCAAGGTCTGCAGGTCTCATCTGTGCAGTGAAAGGGTTAAATCTTGCCCAGGCCTGTGGATGGCCACGTGATTTCTGCCGGGGGCAGTGGCTGGAGCTGTTTATGCTGGATGATTTTCTGTGGTTGTGTTGGGGGAGGGCAGCTAGGATCTCAGCAGCCAGGCTAGCACTCAGAGGCAGTATGCTGTGGGCCGATGGCTTCCTCTCCCCCTGCCTGGCAGTTTCTGGTGAAACCCAGCGGTGACAGAATTTCAGCCGAGCCGGGGGCTGGCCTGGCCCACTGGCGCCGCTGGAAAGGGCTCAGTGGGCTCCCCGGGAAGGGCTCGGCCCCCCTGGGAAAGGGCCCTGGCCACCCCGCTGGAACGGGACCCAGCAGGCTTCCTAGGAGGGGCCAGCGGTGCAGCAGAGCCCCAGCCCAGCCCTGCCAGGCCACACAGGCCGAGCAGGGGCCAGCCCCCAGTTACCTGTTCAAGGCCGGAAGCCAAGAGAGCTTTCCCGGGCTCGTCTATTTTGAAAATGTGGATCTCACAGAGGCGGATACAACTTCTAAATGGTTCAATCAGTTGTCTGTCTCAGAACTAGCCAGCTATTGTTTTTTTCCAGGCACAGAGGAAGCTCTTAGCAGCTTCTCTCAGAAAAATAATTTCCGTGGGTGGTTTCTTCCTTCTTACTAAATATCAGTTAATGGAAACCCAGCACACATGCATAAAGGATTATATACCAGTTCACAATGATATGTGATCGCTTTACCCATGTGTGATGAACCCAGAGCTTGATTCCTTCTACCTTGAGTGCATTATAGGTGTTATAGACAAGAGTTTGTAATTATTTAAAAAATTGCTGGCAAGGGTATGAGCAAAAATCAGAATTAATATTAAGCAACAAAGTATGACAAGTTCATCAGCAAGATTCACTCTATTACTTACAGGACAGCTAAGGCACAAGAAGTAAAAACAAGCAATAACAAAACCAAACAAAATCCAGGCAATCAAACCAGAAATGAACTGAGAACTATCTAGGGGACTGTGTGTGGATGGGGGGGAGGGGGGTATCAAAAGACCATTCAGACAAGGATAAAAAGGAACATGGCCTAAAAGCTTAACAACACTCAAATTTAGCAGTACTTTAACTTATACCTTAAGCCTAACAATTTAACATAGGAAAAACACTTAAGTTATAACTTAATTTATAGCTTAACCGTAACAATCTAACAGAGGAATAAGGCTTAACAGCAATTAACCTAACTTATAACTTCAAAGTTATACTTAGCAACTCAGCAGAACAACACTTAGCAACACTTAGCTTATAAGTTATGTTTAACAACTTAGCAAAAGAACAACTGTCCTAGTTTAGGGCAAATTCGGGAGAAAAACTCCAAATGGGGGTTTCCCTAGGGAAAAAAAATTCAAATGATCCCTCCCCCCCCAACTGGTCCGGGAAAGGAAAAAAAAAATTCCTTGGAGAGAAGTGGAAAAAGCTGTTTATTTAACAGAAATTGAATAATATTAAATAATAAAACCTCTTGCTGTTCGATGGGATGGTAAATCTAGGAAGAAAAGTCCTTTTCATGTGGTGTAGCTCGGCTCGCTCAGGTTCTTATCAGTCTCTCCGGCGCTGGAAAAGTGCCGAGGCCCAGGCCCCGGTGGGCCACAGGCGTGAGCTCCCGGGGTTTGGCTGGGTGGTTTTCAGTCTAGAGCAGGTTTGCACAGATCGAGGAAAAAAAGAAAAAAAAAGGTCCAGGGAACTCTTCTGCCTCAGCTAGCTAAAACTAACTAAAAGCTAGAGAGAAGCTCTGTCCTGCAGTGTGTCCGTTCTGCAGACACCACAGTCCAAGAGTGGGGTGTGTGGGAGTGATGTTTTTCTTCAACACAAATTGCGCGCTTCTTCTTACCCCCCCCCCCCCCACCCGCCTTCGCTCTCAGAGCCAGTCTTAAAGGTGCAGAATTTAATATATAACATAAACCAGACGATTGGGGATACCAGTATCATAAAGTCACCCCAGGACAACAACATTTAGCAGCATTTAAGTAAGTTTATAGCTTAACCTTACTGACAGGCCTAACTTACTTGGATATCTGAGGTACTTAAGCATCTAAGAAAGCAGTATTTCTCAGATTTGCTATGGCATAGGTTCAGGGGCATGCACCCAGACAGAAAGTCAGTGCAAGGAGGGTACCTGTGAAAAATTCCCCTCAGAGGTCAGTGAAATACTCACTTTGGATCCTTTTGCATCTCCCGATGGGTGAAGGATCTGGCCTCTAAAAGTGAAGATACTGCCCCAGGATACATTGTGTTTTGTTGATCTTCCAAGTATAGCAAACCTGAGGATTTGCTGGCTCTGAGAGGTGTCCCACTCAGAGGGAGATTGCTGGTCAGAGCCTGCTGCCTTCCAGGAGAGCTCAAAGGGTCTCCTTTTGGACCGCTGTTTCTAGGGTTGTAAGACAGTGGTCTTTAGTCATAACAATGTTTTATCCTGGCCATAGTTTGAGTTGGCACTTTCTTGGAAAGTGTGAGAACAGGAATGTGTCTCGGTTTAAAGACAAATTTAGGAGAAAAACACTCTGGAAATGAGTGTTTCCTCTAAAGAAAAGGATTTCAACAATCCCTTTCCACCAATTAAAAAAAATAAATATTAGTGGATGAAAGTGAAAATACCAACTGTTTATTGACAAACACAGTGCCCACACAGCACGGGAAAAAAAGATGAATAAATGCTAGATACTGCATTGTCAAAACTTACCCCCCACACACACACCCCCCCACACACCAGAACAAAAACCCCCAAAATTCCAGAGAAAGAAAAAAACCCACAATGTCTGGCCACATGGTAGGGAGAAAAAAAATGGTGCCGGCTCCAGTCTCAGGGAAGGAAAAAAATCCAAAGGGTTCACACAGCAGCTCCAGCAAAACAGATGAGAACCTGGTGAATCTCTGGTGTGTTTCCCCTCTTCACAGCAGATGAAGCTGGTGGATTTGGTGTCCTTTCTCTTGTTGGTTTGGCTGTTCCAAGGTCTGGGGCCTGGCTGGAGCAGCTCCTTGCTGTCCCACCAGTCCCCAGCTGATTCATCTCCTGTCAGTTGTTCTCTCTGATCTCGGACCAAAACCAAACTGAACAGTTCAAGGGAAAAAAAACAAAACAAAGGATTGCTGTCACAGTCTCCAAGGCCAGGGAAAGGGAAAAAACCTCCTTGTCTAAGCTAACAAACACCAAGCTAAGGAAAAAAAAAATAAAAAGAGGAATGAGTCCACATGGAATGACAGATACTTGAGAGTGAGGCTTTGAAAAAGCCTACCTAAGAGCCCAAGGCTTCCCCCTCCCCTGGACCCACCTTAAAGCTACAGCAACCATTTCTGGTCATAGAGCAGACCACCCCAAGACATTCCACCCCTTATTCCATATTGTCTGCTTAATGCCAAACTTAATACACTTCAACTCTAAACACACACATCTATACATATATCCATATAACTATATACGAATAGTGACAGTGACATTCAGCGGTACATAGGCATTCCATCATTACAAGCTCTTCTCATCCAAATTCAAATCCCCCTGAGGTACACAACATGCTTCCCCGTTCCTCTGCATTACCCACTGTTGTGGTTTTAAAGCACTACCAAAAAAAAAAAAATCACTAAAAAAACTCACTTATTTCATGCTGTGAGATATGGATTAGGAGAAGGGCAAAACAGGCTTAAAACTTAAAAGGAATAAAGAAAGTTTATTAATAAAACTACAAGAATAAAAAATCAGAATAAAACTACCAGAAACCCTTCTTCCCCACCACTCAAACATTCCCTTGTCTAACTGACAACACAGAGACAAAACTTGGTGGTTAAAACAGTACCAACTATATAATAGTCTTTTCATCAGTCTTTGTAGAGAAAAAGAAGTTTCTTTTTGTTATTCCATGGAGAGTTCTCCACAAGAAAACAGTTCTCTCATGGATTTTCAGTCCCTTGATGTCAGCTGCCCGGAAAACTCTGTTATCAGGCCCCTCCTCCCATTTCACACCACTCTGAGGTGTGTTCATGGGCCATGAACTCAAGGGGGGTCATTTTAAGGATGAGTTATTCCAAGACAAAGGTTCTCTTCATCTGTCTCTTTGATCATCTCTGGGAACAGAGGTTTTCTCTTTTTCTCTTGGGGGCCATGAGTCTTCATCAACTCTCACTTCTCTTTCTCTTTTCCAGCATCTCATGGGATCACAACTACTTCACCATCTGTTACCTTTCAAAGCCGGAAACCAAGAGAGAGCTAGAAGCTCCCGGGCTTAGGTTTAAAGGGTGGTGTTCACAGGTTGATCTCACTTTTCAATGGTCAAAACTACTGACAATTCTCATAAATGGCCAGCTATTGGCCAGGAGAAAAAAGAGAAAAAAAAACCTCCCATCAGCCTCCAGCAGCCTTAACTTCCGTGGGTGTTTTCTATTTTTTCTTAAATGCAAATCCATCACAACCACCAAGTGCAAACAGGTCCTTGAGCAAAGAAAACCCCACAAATGGGTTTGCCTTTACTTGAGGCAGAATTAATCCAAACATTCTTCTCTAACAAATCTCTGACATGTATCACCGGAACCTTGTCTCGATTTGCTATATGCAGGGGCTCAGATGGGGCAGGGCCTGCTCAGTTAGTGGAGCCTCAGGTGTTAACCAACCACATGGCCTTTGCTAAATGTATCTCCCAGTTTCTGAAAGTCTCCCTGCCCAGTGCCTTCAAGGTAGTTTTTAGCAGTCCTTTGCACCACTCAACTTTCCTGGCAGCTGGTGCATGGTAAAGGATATAATACGCCCACTCAATGCCATGTTCCCTAGCCCAGGTGTTTATAAGGCTGTTCTTGAAATGAGTCCCATTGTCTGACTCAATTCTCTTATGGGTACCATGCCTCCAAAGGACTTGCTTTGCATGGCCCAGGATGGTGTCCCAGGCAGAAGCATGAGGCACAGGGTACATCTCCAGCCATCCCATGGTGGCTTCTACAACTGTGAGCATGTAACGTTTGCCTTGGCAGGTTTGAGGCAGTGTGATGTAGTCAATCTGCCCAGCCTCCCCATACCTATATTTGGACCACCTTCCCTGATACTCCAGCGGTTTCACCTGCTTGGGCTGCTTGATCACAGCGCACATCTCACAATCATGGATAACCTGGGAGATACTGTCCATGGTCAAATCCACCCCTCGGTCTCAGGCGCATTTATAGGTGGTATCTCTGCCCTGATGGCCTGAGGCATCATGGGCTCATCGAGCTAGGAACATCTCTCCCTTGTGTTGCCAATCCAAATCTATCCGTGACACCTCTATTTTTTCAGCCTGATCTACCTGTTCATTGTTGTGGTGCTTGTCATTAGCCGGACTCTTGGGGACATAGGCATCCGCATGATGGACCTTCACAGGTAGCCTATCTACCCAGGCAGTGATGTCTTTCCACTCTTCAAGCAGCCCAGATTGGATTTTCCCCTACACTGCCAATTGGCCTTTTTCCACCTTTCCAGCCACCCCCACAGAGCATTTGCTACCACCCATGAGTCAGTGTAGAGGTAGAGCTTTGGCCACTTCTCTCTTTCAGCAATGTCCAGGGCCAACTGGACTGCTTTGAGTTCAGCAAGTTGACTCAATCCACCTTCTCCTTCAGTAGCTTCTGCAACCTGTCGTGTGGGGCTCCATACAGCTGCTTTCCACTTTTGGTTCATCCCTACAATGCAACAGGAACCGTCAGTGAAAAGAGCACAGCATGTTTCTTCTTGTAGCAGTTGGTTGTACGGTGGTGCTTCCTCAGTGTGTGTCACCTGTTTCTGCTCCTCTTCATCAGTCAGACCAAAATTTTCACCATCAGGCCAATTTGTAATCATTTCCAAAATCCCAGGGCAGTTCGGGTTTCCAATACGGGCACACTGTGTGATGAGGGCAATCCATTTACTCCATGTGGCCTCAGTGGCATCAGAGCCTAAGAGCCCCAAGGCTCCCCCCTCCCCCAGACCCACCTTAAAGCTATAGCAAACATTTCAGGGCATAGAGCAGATGGTCATGGAATAGGAAATCACCCCAAGACAAAATGTTATGCCATTCAGGCAAGAGGAATACTTTCTAAGGCTGGTCATAAGGAAAAGAGGAGCTTGTTGGCAATTCCTGGGAGCAGACAGTATTTCTGATAAGCTCAGAAAGAGCTGAACCCAGGTGCTGTTTTCAAGGCCAAAGTCTAACAAGTATTTCTCAGATCACACTACAGCCTGGAAAGGAGTAGGAGGTGGGGAGAATGCACCACCACAATAAGTTACTAAGAGGACTTGATATGGTCCCTTCCATTTCTCCTGGATTGGTCAAAAATTCCAGGTTCTGACACACACCATATCTCCTGGTTGGAAAGGATGTACATGCGAGTCTAGTCCCAATGATCTGTTGATAACAATGTGCCTTTTAAGGCTTAAAAGAGTCAGTCCCAGTGGTATTAAATATGAATTTCAGCAAAACTTTTGAGACTTCCCTTGCCTTGTTGGTGCAAGATTGGAAAGATTCTGGCCATCCAGAAAAAGTGTTTGGATTCTCCCACTCAAAAGCAAACAATTTCTAACTACCTGGGTCAAGAGGTATTATAGAAAAAGGCATCCTTAAAACTGAGCACTGTGAACTCCCTTTTCTGTGTATTCCCCTTTCAGTGATGTCAAGAGTGTGTACAGATTAGCTGCTACTGGATGAATATCAAGTACTATTTCATTAATGGCCCTTAAATCTTGTACCAAATAAATATTCCCCATTTTGCTTTTTTGCTTTTTAACTTGTAATATTGATGTATTATATTCTGATTCACACTCCTTCCATAACTCATATTCTAAAATTTTTTCTATAATCTTCTCCAACTTTTTCCTTGCCTCACAATTGGATATTGTTTTTGTGTTACCAGTTTGGCTTCAGATTTGAGAGTAATCCTCACCAGTTTGGCCACATTTGATCATCCAGGCATCTCAGTTGCCCATGCCAGTGGGGTTACAGCATTCTCTTAACTCCTCTGGGATTTCTTCCACCTCATTTAATTCCTGTAGCATAAAAATCTTTGCCTCAGTGGCTTTTGATTTGAGTATTTGAATTTGTATTTCCCCATCCTGGAAAGTTATTTGAGCATTCAATTTTCCCAATAAATCTCTCCCCAACAAGGGGATTGAACATTCAGGCTTATACAAGAATTGGTGTGTCCCCCACCATTTTCTTAATTTAAATAGCAATAGTTGTATAAAAGGCCTGTTCTTTTTCCTCTGTGTCACACCCATAACACTTACCAAGCTAAATTTTCCTCTGCATGTATTTGGTACCGAATGAGCTGCTCTTGTATCAATTAAAAAAATTTACATTTTTATTCCCCAGCAATAATGTAACTAGAAGCTCAGGTGACGATGATTCCCTCGATCCCCTTCAGGGAAATTCTTCATCTTTGCTTAAGGTCATGAGCTTGATGGTTTGAAGAGACAGGTTTTGGTTTCCTGTCTGATATCCCCATACCTTTTCCAATGTCCCCCTTCTTTACAAATTGCCAAAGTGTACTTCAGCCACCAATTATTACAATACAAAATGTCAAAGTATACTTCAGCTACCAGCTATTACAATACTCAACCAATTGTTTCTGAGTGAGGGGTCCTGTGTTTGGTATGGTTTATTATTCCATATAATTTTGGGGGGTTTTGTTCTGTTTTTTGTTTCCAGGGTGGCTACTGACCCCTTCCCCTCCCTGCCCATCCTCCCTGGCTCTAGGAGTATCACGATGAGTGGGAGCCAGGCCGGGGTTTTGGGAGAGAGATGGGGGCAGGGCAAGGGGCAGCACCTTCCTTCCAGCTTGCTGCTTCTGAGATTTCCTGCTACATCTCCTTTTGCTATCCAGAGGGGGCACCAGTATTGGCTTCCACTGTGATTTTGTAAAGGAAGCTGCTTTCACATCCCTTCTGCTACCACACCCACCATTGTCCACGTGTGAGAGATGGCTGAACTTGCACCACGGTCCCCCCCTGCAGCCATGGGAGAATCATTGTACCCCCCTGTCAAGCTGCGGAGCCAACAACGCCCCTGCCAGCTGTGACCAGAACTACACCAGAAGGGAAGGTGCTTGGCAGCCAAGAGAAGGCTGTTAATGGGTTTCTGGTTCTGTTTGTTGTTGCTGCCATTGTTGTTTGTTTGCCTTCTTATACATATTAGTAAAGAACTCTTATTTCTTTTGTCATATCTTTTCCTGAAAGCCCCTTCATTTCAAAATAAAAATAATTCAGAGTGAAGGGGGTCATATTTTGCCTTCCAAGAGAGGCTCCTGCCTTCCTTGGCAGACACCTGTCTTTCAAACTAAGACAGGGCCTCCCACAATTTTTCCCCAATGTTTTAATATGTATCCCAGGGGGGAATTTTTCCAAAATGCCCCTTCTTCACTCGATGATCCATTCCCCATTTAAACCATGTGGTATTCCAAACCAATTGCTATTCTATCAGCTCCTAGAATGGACCTTCCCTGTTCCCACCTTAGGTACCTTTAAACTTAACCCTGTGAAGCTTTTGCTGCACCTTATGTGCAGGTAAACACCTTTAAAGTAAAGAATGCCTTTATCTTACCAGGGGTCTTGCTCTGGTTTCCTTTGGTTCAGGGGCTGCATGTTCTCCCCAAGAATCCCTCAGTGTTGGCTGGAGGTCCTGCAATCCCTTGGATCAGTTGAATGTCAGGACTAGGTCCTATAACTAGAGGTTATAACTATACTAGGTTGTCAAAACTTACCAAAAATCAGTAAAAAAAAAAACCTCCTTAACACAAATGTAGCATTAAGAAGCAGGCACTCTTTATTCGGCTGGATGTATGTTGGGGAGGATGAAACAGGGAAACCTTTTGAATATGATTGTTTAGCAAAAGATTCTGAAAATATGAAGCCTAGAATCTAAGTAGAAATGAAAACTTGCTTTGAGTCATAAGATGCTGAGTACTAGTTACTATATGACCAAAGAACAATAGCCTAGCCAGCTAAAGGAGAATCCCTGATGATGAAGCAATGTCCATCTGCAGATAGAGAATCCAAAGGTCAAGCAGCAAGGGAAGAATTTGTAAAGCTTTTAGAGGTTGAAATGTAACACTATATGGTAATGTAGTAGTTCCTATAGGCTATATGTAAACTCTTTAGTGGGTGTATCTCATAGTGATTGGTTACTGGGAATTAGAATATTCACTATAGAAAGACATATATTGTATTGTAACAGGAACTTTGCGCTCTTACTCTTACTCTTCCCACCCTCTTGTTTTCTCCCCACGCTCATTTTCTCCCCTCTCTCTCTCCCCTCTCTCTTACTCTCCCCACTCTCTTAACTCCCTTGTGTTCCCTCTTACTCTACTCTTGTTCTCCCTGCTCTCCCTCATGCTCTCTTGATTCCTCCCTCTCCCTCTTTAACCTCTCTTCTCCTGCTTTCCCCGCTCCACTCTGTCTCCCTCCCTGACCACGAGTGCGCCGCGGCTGGCAGTGGATACGGGTCTCTCCCTCTCTTTACCCTTATAATAAATTGCTTATACCTGAACAGCTTGACCCTGGAGAAGTTTCTCACCGTTAGCGAGTGTTTTGTACAACAATAGATGCAGAAGGGGATATTTCCTCTGAAAATTGTGCATGCTGAGTACAGAAAAAAATCATGCTTATATACTATATTTTACATACACATTCATTGATTTTCCTGGAATAAACACACATATGATAACCATTTCCCTAAAATCATTAACATATGTTCCCTCCCCTTTATGCATGCATTCTTCTGTCCTGGGGGTCTCTTTGGTGGTCCCTGGTGGTTGGTGACCCCAAAATCATACCTAACCACCTGGTAAACTAGTAAAAGTTGGCACAACTGGGCTGGTTGCTTTCCAGTTTTTCTTCTTACAGAATAAACATTGTGCAGTTCCATAGGCCAGTGGGTTTTGAAGAATAAGCATTGTATTAACCCACCAGGTGCAAACAACTTTTCACCTGGCAACTTTAGCTTTCTCAGTAGTTGTTGATACTGATTGTGTGCTTTTAGAATTCCCTTCTCTAAGGACACACATTGAAGTTCCCAGTTCTCCTGCCTTTACAAAAAACATTAGAGAAAAATTTTATTGAAATATCAAAGCCTATGCCCAATATGTGCCTGTGTGTAATGCACACACCTACACTCACACAGTGCATGTTACTGTTTTATCCAGTGGGGGCAGGAAGGGAGAAAAGGATGTAAACATGAAGAAATAGAGAAATTAGTAGGACATATAGAGTAGGTGCTGCTTATCTCTGTAGCAGAAAGAATGGCAATGAAGCTTCTTCCAGCTTCTGAACTGATAAAAGCCTGGAAGTAGACAAATGGACAAGACTGGAGGAGATGCTTATTTTTTGTTTGTAACTCTTTCTTCCTAGCTGTGTGTGGTGTTTTGTTTGGTGGCTTGTTTTGGGGGTTTGTGGGGTTTTTTTCTTTCCCTTCAGTAAAAGAGTGGTTATTTGTCATATTCCTAATCAAGACATGGCTTAGTAGCATTTTGTCCAAACTTTAAATACTGACATGAGCACAATATCTTAGTGTAATAGTCAGCTATATTAATTTGACAGCTCATTTTGCAGTGGTCGGGGGAGAGAATCACTGTAATAATACAGCTTAAACTTTTCCTGACTCTTGGCTTTTTTCTTTTTTCTTTTTTTAGGTGAAACATGGAATCCATTGAAGTTGCATTACCAATTGCGAAATGTCCGTGAACGGTTAGCAAAAAATCTAGTGGAAAAAGGTGTACTGACTACAGAAAAACAAAACTTCCTTCTTTTTGACATGACTACACACCCTCTCACCAACAACAACATCAAACAGCGCCTCATTAAGAAGGTTCAAGAAGCAGTTCTTGACAAATGGGTGAACAACCCTCACCGCATGGAGAAGCGCTTGCTGGCACTTGTTTATTTAGCCCATGCCTCAGATGTTTTGGAGAACGCTTTTGCCCCCCTTCTGGATGAGCAGTATGATTTAGCCACAAAGAGAGTGCGGCAGCTTCTGGATTTAGACCCTGAGGTTGAATGTATGAAAGCCAACATGAATGAGGTTCTATGGGCTGTTGTAGCAGCTTTCACAAAATAACTGCATTCAGACCGAAGTGTTCTCTCTTCCTTCATGTAAACTAGTTGTTTCTCTTTTATTGACTATTCATGTTTTCTGTAATTTGTACCTTCTCACATGATGAATCAATTCTTGTTTAATAGAAATTATGTGGTGAATTCCCTCCTTCTCTATCTGTTTACAGGATTCTGCTGGTACAAAACACTTTCCCATTTAAAAACAACAGAAAAAGTTTTTACTGCCATATTGACATTCTAATTCCTATTCAGTTTTGATTTATCTGAAATACTTTGTTTAGTCTATTTTTCATCTTACTGTTATTGAAGTGGTTTAATATGGAAAATACCTCAAGAAGGAAATGTGCATGCAGCTGGATCACTAGTCTCAGCTGACACAGATGTGTGCATGCATCAATGCTTCTGCAGTACAACTCCTAACAGATCGAAGAAGGGCCTTTTTAAATCACCAAAGCTTCATGTTGAAGTATCTTTCAAGATATTTTATATACAGATGTTGTTTCAATTATATCTAACAAAATTAACAGCAAAAATGCCATTAAGCAGCTTTTTCAATAGTTTCTGTAAAATACCCCATAAATTTTACTTTTCATGAAAGTCTCTTGCATACTTATGTTTACATTAAAATGATATGAGTCATAAGGCTAGAGTTGAAAGATACAGTTTTTTCATAAACCCATTTTGGGATGGGATGCATTCCATTATATTGTATATATAGTTCAAATTGTAAATTAACAACTGCCTCATCTTAGTATTTTGCAAGTTTTACACCTGGTGTCCCGAATTTGCCATCAGCCATTTGATGGAAAAAAAAGGCCTCCTATAAAGAGCATGTATATGAAAGCTGTTTGTTTCCAGTGTCTACAGAGTTTGCCATCCAGGTATTCTAAGTCTATGCATTGTCTTTGAGAATTACTGTATAGAAAGAGACCGCTTTCTATCATCATATCATCATTTGTACATTTTTTTTCTTCTTTTCCCCTATTGCATGGAAGAGGCTTGTGACTAGTACAATTCTTGACTGCAGTTTTTATGTTTGTACACAATTTAATATGTCTCAAACCTCTCAATCTATTTTACACTTCAAAAACAAAAAATTCTAGTAGGTGTTGCATTTAAATGGTTAGCAAGTAATGACTGCAGTTCAGATTATTAAAATTTCTGTAATGGGATGCTGTGCTATATTTAAATTTTTTATATAAAATTATGCTGATTCACACACTACTGTAAAAAATATATATATAAGACTGTCTTTTAAAAAATGTATTGCCTTTTTGCCACTGCTTGTTATCTCCCATTTGTTTCACAGTGCAAATATTCATTGAACAAATTAAGCATCAATCTATGTATTTTTTTTCTCATAACAATGAAGATTTATGGTGGGGCTTACAGGTGTCTAGAAACTTTTTTTGGTTAGTATTCAGAGTAAGAATACTAAATAGTATATAACTTTAGAGTAGAAATTTAAGAGATCCCTTAGTCTGTATACTAGCTTTTTACTTACAGCAAATAAACTATGATCGTAAAAGTGCCTGAAACAGAGCAAGCATGTAATTTTTTTGCTGTTGTTGCTAATTAGAAAGGTTTTATTGCTTAACTGAAAGCTTTAGTTAATACTCTTCTTAGAAAGAAAGAGTTTATATTAAGTAGATCAAACTGACCTAATCAGCAGTGTCATTCAGATCTGCAGGATTCATGGCTGGGTCAGACTCAGTTAACTTGTGAGTGTTCAGTTATGTCTGCCATAGGTAGGCCTCTTTTATCTTGAGCAAAACTCTACAGCCTCATCTGTGACTGGACTTCCAATTTTGCACTTAATTTTAAATAATTTAAATGGTCAAGTAGTTGACTTGAAAATGCAACTTAAATTCATCATATCTATAGAACCTTTTTTAAAATAATGATTTAAAAAATATAGTCCTTAAGATTTAGTGGCACACTGTTCTTTCATTTCTTGAATTATGTTTCTTTATAAAAATTAAAGTATAATGTAAGGTATTTCAAACTTTGGTTTACAAATAAAAAGATAAACTGTTCTCCTAGGTGTAAGATGCTGTGTTTAAAACTTTGATGAGTTTGGGCATGACCTTTGGACATTTTATTTCAAATATTTTCAAAATGTGATTGTTTTAAGTGGAGGAAAAAGAATGTTGCTGTGTTACTCTTATATGTGAAAACTTACAGAATACTTTCTGTACTTGATAGTATATGTTAACTCTTTGCTTTCATTGTCTCTCTCTCCTGTGATCTATTTTCTCATTTTCTGTTGCTGTTTAAGAGGAGAGAAAATTAATTAGGCAGAAAAATCAGAAAAAAAATAGTGGAGTATTTGGGAGCAAGTTGAGTGCACAAAACTTTTAAAACACCTTTGAAAATCTAAGCTGCTTGAAACATTGTGAAAAACGACGTTCACTGTTCTGGTAAATTTTAAAAGGTTTAATAAAAAAAAAGACAATAGAAGACAAAGACAATAAAGCAAAGGGTTAAAACGGCAGGGTGCTTGGCACTCTGCCAATAGCACACCTGGTGTTTTGGAAACACTCTTTATATACCATTTTGATTGCATCAATTTGATGCATATTCATAGACTTTATGCATATTCAAACTTTTCCATTAACTAGTTTACATCTTCCAGGAACTATTTTGCATGGCCACTCCTTGGATCTGCCTTTTTAGAGCATGCACATTTCTTGGCTTGCAGTTTTAGTTCCCTTCTTATCATCTTTTAATTTGGGCTTTGGCTCTTTCTTTCCAGAGGTGGTGACTGTTGATAGCAGCCAGGTCCTAATCATTTGTTCACTGGAGGTTATCCTAACCGGCAGACAGTTCAAACATACTATATTGACTATTACAGCAAAGCTATTTTAACATTATACATATAACATTCATCTTAATACTTGTGAAAAGCCAATATTATAATATGTATTTATAACAATTATTCAGACTAAAAGTATCTTTCATAGTCCCTTTTCTGTCCTCTCTTCATTCTGTCATGTTCCTGCTGGGTTCATGTTGCATTAACACCCTACCTCACTGGAAAAAACTCTCACCATTTACTTGTGTGCCTCAGGGGAAAGCCTGGGACCTCGAGCATTCCCCCTCTGAGGGGGTCTCTCCTGCTTCAGGAGCCAAGTTGCCCCTGCCCAGCCCCACCGCTTCTTTGCCCCAGCTCTGGGGTTTTCACTACATTGTAACCCCACACTCCCTGCCTGCCAGGACACACTGCAACATACTAGTAAAGAACTGTTATTCCCTTTCCCAAATCTTTGCCTGAAAGCCCTTAATTTTAACATAATAATTTGGAGGAAAGGGGGTCATATTCTCCCTTCCAAGGAAAGTTCTCACCTTCCATAGCAGACACCGGTCTTTCAAACCAAGACACGCAGTAACAGCCTTTTCTTGGCTGTCAAGCACCTTCCCCTTTGGTGTAGTTATGGTCACAGCTGGCAGGGGCGCTGATGGCTCCCGGCTGGGCAGGTGCAATGATTCCCCATGGCTGCAGAGGGCACTGTGGCACGAGCTCAGACGCCTCTTCGTGTGGGTAATGGTAGGCACACCGGCGGGAGGGATAAAAAGGGCTTCCTTTACAATCTCACAGGGGTAGCCAATCCCAGTGCCTCTCCAGATGGCGAAACGGGCTGTAGTGGGAACCTCAAAGCAGCAGCTGGAATGGCAGAAGCAGGCACACCCAGGGTAGCAAACGAAATGTAGCAGAAACTCTGCATCTATAGCAGGAGCCACAGGGTGACCCACCAGGCAGGAGGTGCTGGGTTACAGTGTAGTAAAAAAACCCCAGTGGGACTGGGCAGCAGCAGCAGCAGCCAGGCTCCTGAACACTGCTGGGGGAGGCTCCCTTGGAGGGGGGAGGGGGCTCAGGGTGCCAGGATTTTCACTGAGGCACCCGAGTAGATGGAGAGGGTCCTTTCCAGTGAGGTATGGTGTTAATAAGCTCCCACTGTAATGGCCGCTCGTACGAGCAGAGCCTCACTCACGCTAGAAGACAGTAGTTGATGAGGTTCCACAGTGGTGGTGAATTATTCCCACAGCAACCACAACCTGTCTCCCCTTCAATCCTGAGAGCGAGAGAGAGAGAGAAAAAAAGAGAAAGAGAGAGAGAAGCTGAGCCCAGCCGCTCACCCCCCAGCCAAAGTCTCGCGGCATCTCTGCCCTTCCCAAGAGAAACCTCTCAGAGAATGCAGCCAGCTCCACCCCTTCCTCCTCCCCTCAGCCATGTCTTTTCCTCTTTTAAGTATTGGTCGTTTTTGTCTTTTAGCTACAAATGGGACAAAATTCCCTGAGAGAACGAAAATAAGAAAGATAGAAGCCAAGTTCAGCCCCTCACTCCCCAGCCAAAATCTCCCGGTATCTCTGCCCTTCCCAAGAGAAAGCCCCCCAGCTAAGATAGTGCCTCCAGCTGCACTCCTACCCCTCCCCTTTGGCTGCATCTTTTGTCTCTCTTAAGTACCAGTCATTATTGTCTCTTAGCAACAAATGGGACAAAATTCCCGGAAAGAAAGAAAGGAAAAAAAATAAAAAGAAAGGAAAAATCCTAACCTCCAACAGCCACAACACTTAGAGGTTCCAAGCTAAGTTTTGCTCCACGTATTACGTACCGAGTAAGTTGCTTCTGTATCTATTAAAATATTTACCTTTTCATTCCCTGTCAATAATGTAACCAGGGGCTCAGGTGAGGATGACTCCCCCTCTCCCCTTCAGGGGAATTCTTCATCTTCACTTAGGGTCATGAGCTTAATGGTTTGAAGAGCCAGATTTTAGTTTCCTGTCTGATTTCCCCTGATTTGGGGACACTCCCTTTTCCTTGTGAAAAACACGGTTCACCCTTGTGAAAAACGAAGTTCACTCCTGTAAAATTTTAAAAAGGTTTAATAAAGACAATAAGAGACATAAAGTAAAGCAAAGAGTTACGGCCGGGTGCCTTGGTGCGCTGCCAAGAGCACACCTGGTATCTCAGGGATACCCCTTTTATCCCATCCTTGCTGTGAGGGGTTAATGCATATTCAAGCATGTCCCCTCCCTGGTTTCGCCTTCTTGGATCATGCTCTTCACAATTTTATTTTCTGCTGGTCAGCATATATTTTTGCTGGTCATCATTATTCTAGCTGGTCAGCATTATTTTGGAGTTTTTGGTTTCCCTTTTTTTTTGCAGATGGTCACTTGTTGATAAGAGTCCGGGCCCCTCATCCTTCCTCTGAGAGCAGACGGGCTTCATATCTTTCCCCCCTGCCCACATCCTGGCCGGCTTTTTGATAACAGTTTGCTCTCCATTTCCTGCTGCTGATAATAGCCTGTTTTCCACAGCTTGATCCTCCCATTGTCTTGCCTTGTCCGGATGAAACATATCCTTACCATTCAGAATTCCTATCTAAGCCTATAACTTGCTAAGAGAGAAAAGAATATAGTGAAAGCATATAATATATATTTATCAGAATAATTGTGAAAAGCCAATATTTACAACATGAATTCGCAACAATATATTTATCAGAATAACTGTGAAAAGCCAATATTTACAACATGAATTCACAACAACTCCTTTTATTTTTTTTATAAATCATTTGGCTTGAGCAATAATTCTTGCTTCCTAGCTTCTAGCACTCGTTCATTTTTCTCACAAATCAATTTAGCTTCTTCTAGCGGATCTTTCACATTATTTTGTTTTCTTAATATCATGATTTTTTGTGCCGTTCCAGATGTAGCCAATTTTGGGTCTGTAGGCATTGCTACTATTTGCATGCCCTGCACCACTTTGGTGATTAGTTGGATGAAACAGGGGGTTAGACAAGGAAGGAATATTAAACCAGCTGTAGCGCATAGGAGGAAGAAACCTAGCTTCTTCCACCATTCTCTCCCCAACAGGTTATTCCACCAATTAGTGGTCATCATTGACTCCCATTTTTGGACTGGCACATGGGCTATTTTTCTGATGTTCTTGGCGATATCTAGAACAGCATTTCCATTGTCATCAATTTGCAAACAACAATCTGATTTATTAAATTTCCTGCAAACACCCCCCTCTTCAGCCAATAGATAGTCCAAAGCCAGTCTATTCTGATATATTGCAGCTCTGGCTTGGCGTTGCTGACTGACTATTAATTCCATAGCCCCAGCTGTTTCATTGGTTATGATTTCTACTACAGCTTGGAGTCTTATAATGCGATTTAGCATGTAAATTGGGGTTCGATATCCCCAACTTCCATCTTGTGCCCAAGTAGCTGGCCCATATGTTTCTAGTATGCGTTCAGGGGGCCATTCCTCATCTCCCCATTTTTGAGGTCCTCCAAACAATTCCCTTTTATTTCTTTTTAGGTCCTCATAAACCGGCACTCCCAATTGATCTCCATCTGGTCCTGGCAAAAGGAAGAATCCTGGTTGAATGATTCCCAGAGTACAACTCCCTTTCCATTGTGAAGGGAGCTTTGGGTATGCCCTTTTCCCACATATCCAAAATAAGCCATCTGGTGCCTTCCAATAGTCATTTTTCTGTTGATTTATATTTTCCCAAAATTTAGATATTTCTGGGATTCCAGAGTAAGGATTTTTCCCTTTACCATTACATCTGAAGAGTCTGGTTCGATTATCATACACACAATTCTTTTCTTTTACTTTTCCTTGAGTCCAATACAGAGTTGGTTCCTCTGGGATCCACCATGTAGAAGTTCCATTGCTAACCTTATACCTTTTACAGGGAGTTTTCCCTATTTCTTTAATAAATTCCTTACCAGTTCGCCATAAACATTCTTCCCCTATCACTGTTGAACTTAGAATCCATCCTTCTGGTCGAGTCCCCCCTCTTATATTGGTCCGGTTCCACTTAAGGAGTTCCACCGGGCCTATGCTACTACCTTTCCATGGCCATTCCTCCGTCATCAAGGCTCCTCCACAGACCCAGCAGTTCATTATGTTAAGTTCTTTACTTATCCTCTCCCCTAAATCCACAAGCAGGTTTTTCCCTAGTCTTGAGATATCTATTTCCCCTTCTAATTGCTGTTTGAGCCTTGCATACAGGTCCTGACGTGAGGTTAAGTTAGGTTTAGGTTTCTGTGTTGGTTTTATCTTTTTTCTTATCACTTGCTCTTTTATCAAATCTTGGGTCTTTCCCTTGACCGCCCCCGTGAAGCAAATCCATTTTTCCCCTTTTGGGCAAGTGCTTCCCAATCTAGTACCACTGACTCCTAAGTTTTCTGTGATCCAATATTTTTCCCCTTTATGTATACAGGTACTTAACTTGGATGGGTTATAGCAGTGACTATTGATATTGGTGTGGGTAATAAGAAAGAAACCCCGGCGTCTTTCCATGTAAAGTTTTCGATAGCATTTGTAACATGGCTTTGCTGGTGTCCCAAAAGGGAAAAGGATAAGTGACAGAAGAAGGAATAATAGGGGTCCAGTATGACTTACACCCCCACCAATCCTGCCTATGAGGTTGCAGCTCACAGCAGGTGTTTTATATTCTTCTTGGTGGTGAGTTGTAGTGGTCAGTCTGGTCTTGCCCCCTATTTCCTTGTCACTTCTTCTTTTGTAATTTCCAAGCAAATTTCTTTTGACACCTTTTAACAGCAGTTTCCCACCGTTCTTCAGGTATTTCCCACTCAACAGGCACCAGTAATTCCCATCCACAGAGCAGAGTTATTATTTCAGTTGCCTGCAATTCTGTTTGGATAGAGGATCGATTATGTGCTCGACACTCCCTACAACAAGAACGCCGATTGTGTGAGCTGCAATACCAATTTTTCCCACAAATTAAACACTTATATTTAACCCAGCTAGCATGTCCCGTATTGGGATGATTTATACAAGGTATATGGTGTGGCACTGATGGAAGTTGTGATTCTCCCCCTTCTTTATACAGATCACAGGCCAAAGCAAAAATATGAGGATTTCCTGACCGAAACAGCCCCGATCCTCCTGTTTGGAGTGGGACTATTCCTCCCCAAGGTGGATATCAAAGGTGTCTCAGAACTTGTCCAGGTAGGACTTGAAACCACTGATACAGGCTTGGTCTCACTTCCCAATTAGGCGTGATTCTTTGCTCATCCCTTGGATCCTGTGGATTGTCCCAGTTCATTACCACCCAGCCCCCGCTTTAGAGTCAATTTGGTATCACCCGGTTCAGAAGTTATAATCCACTCCTCAGGTCTTTTCACAGGTCCCTTGATTCTACTGGCGTGGATCCAACCTCGCTCCCTGGTCCGGATTGCAGCCTCCGTTGTCAGCAGTACCTGAAAAGGACCTTCCCATTGAGGAGTTAAAGATTGTTCCTTCCATGTCTTTACCAGTACCCATTCTCCTGGATGAATATTATGAATTTTGAACTCCAAAGGGGTGGTTTGAGGGATCATTCCTTTTAGCCTTAGGTTTTCAAGTGTTTTAGCAATTGTGGTGACATATTTTCTGACACTTATTTCCCCTACTTCATAAGTGGCAGTTTCATGTCGGGTGGTAAGGAAGGGTAGTCCAAACATCATTTCATAGGGTGACACTCCCAGGTCTGACCTGGGTTGTGTTCGAACCCTTAATAGAGCCAGAGGTAAACATTTTACCCAGGACATCTGGGTTTCAATCATTAATTTTGTTAAGGTCTTCTTTAAAGTTTGATTCATTCTTTCCACCCGGCCTGAACTTTGTGGGTGCCAGGGGGTATGCAATTCCCATTTTATT
Organism: Pseudopodoces humilis; assembly: GCF_049639895.1. Lineage (NCBI taxonomy): Eukaryota > Metazoa > Chordata > Aves > Passeriformes > Paridae > Pseudopodoces > Pseudopodoces humilis. Next base: position 8,661,803 of record NC_142211.1, on the reverse strand, counting down.
CCCAAGGTTTGGGTTATTTGCTGTAAGACTTTAGATGTAAAATGTGTTCCTCTATCTGAGTCTATTTTATTAATCATTCCATACCTGGGAATAATCTGTTCCAAAAGAGTTTTACACACCACATTAGCTGTGGCCCTGACAGCGGGAATAGCTTCCACCCAGTGAGTCAAGTGGTCTACTATTACCAATAGGAACTTCCATTTTTGGACTTGGGGAAGTTCAGTGAAATCCACTTGAATACTTTGAAATGGCCGTAAGGCTAATTCACGGCCACCTAATGGTGTTTTTCTCATTATTTTTCTATTTACCTTTTGGCAAGTTATGCAGTTTTCAGTTATTTGTTTTGCTACCCCAAAAATTCCAGTGCATCCAAAATCCCTTAGAAAGTGATCACACAAAGCCTGAGTACCCCAATGAGTTTTCTGATGCATATTTTCTAATATTTTTCTGGTGAGTGGCTTATTAAGTAACTGTCTCCCATCAGGGAGTTTCCACTTTCCAGACTGATCCTGTTCTTCCCCTATCGTAAGCAATTCTTTCTCTTCTTTCTCACTAAATTTAGGGATTTCCAATTCTTCCCTGTCTGGGGTTAAAATTAACATTACTCATTTGTCCCCATTTTCTGCCGCCTCTTTAGCCTCCTGATCCGCCAAGTTATTCCCTTTTATTTCAGGTGTCATTCCCTTTTGGTGTCCTTTGATATGTACTACAGCTATCTCCTCAGGCAGTTTTAACACTTCTAAAACTTCTAAAATAAGTCCCTCATGTACTAGTCCCTTCCCTTTTGAGTTTAGTAACCCCCTTTCTTCCCAAATTTTCCCAAAGGTATGAATTACTCCAAAGGCATACTTTGAGTCAGTATAGATGGTCCCCTTTTTATGTGCTAAATGCTCCAGTGCTCTTTTTAGAGCATATAATTCACAAGATTGAGCAGACCAGTTTGAAGGTAGACTTCCTTTTTCGATGGTCTGCATATTTTCCCCATCAACTACAGCATATCCCGACATTCTTTTTCCTTGCAAGCATCTGGATGAACCATCAACATATATTTTTTTTTCCCTCCAAAAGGGCTTGTTCTGCTAAATCTTCCCGAACTTTAGTTTGGCATTGTATGATTTCCAGACAATTATGTGCCAAATCATCTTTTGGTTCCCCATACAGAAATTGGGCCGGATTGAGACTCCTGCTTGTTTCTATTGTCAAATCATTATTGTCAATTAAGATTGCTTCATATTTTAACATCCTGGAGTCTGTTAACCATTTTTCAGCTTTTTGATTTAGCACATTTCGGACAGCATGGGGTGTGCATACAATAAATTTACTTCCAAAGGTGAGCTTATGGCTTTCCTCCACCAAAATAGCAGTAGCTGCTATTGCCTGAATACATACTGGCCAGCCATGGCTCACCGGATCCAATAATTTGGATAAAAAGGCTATTGGTTTCTTCACCCCCCCCCCCCCATTCTTGAACTAAAACCCCGTGAGCTACTCCATTTTCCACATTAACATATAAATGAAAAGGTTTTTCTAAGGAGGGTAGGCTTAGGGCTGGTACTGAGGCTAGTTTCAAATTCAATTGTTCTAATTTATCATCATCATCTTTAGTCCATCTTATATTGTCCCCTCCTGTCAGTTTCTCATACAAAAATTTTACTGCTTGTGTGTATCCTTCAATCCACAATCTACAATATCCCAACAGTCCTAGCAGTTTCCTAACCTCTTTCTTTGAAGAGGGAGGAGGAAGGGATAGGATCCCTGCAATTCTTCCAGGATTTAATTTCCTGCTACCTTTGCTTATCAGGTGACCAAGATATTTTACCTCTGATTCCACAAACTGTAACTTTCCTTTTGATACTCTGAGTCCCTTTTCCCCAAGAAAATTCAGAAGTTTTATAGTAGCTTCTCTAACTTCAGCTTCTATTTCTCCTGATATTAGGAGATCATCCACATATTGGATGATTTGTATTCCTACAGGAGTGGGGAAAGTTTGTAGTATCTCTTCTAAGGCTTGCCCGAATAGATTTGGGGACTCTGTGAATCCTTGTGGTAATTTTGTCCATCTTAATTGTTGCTTTCTCCCGGTATTTGGATCTTCCCATTCAAAGGCAAAAATATCTCGGCTTTCTTCTGCCAGTGGGCAGGCCCAGAAAGCATCTTTAAGATCCACCACACTGAACCACTGATGTTGAGGTGGGACTTTACTTAAAAGAGTATAAGGATTAGGAACCACAGGGTAACGGGCTCGTGTTCTTTTATTTACCTCCCTTAGATCCTGCACTAATCTGTAATTTCCATCAGGTTTCTTTACTGGGAGTATAGGGGTGTTATGAGGAGATTTACAAGGTTCCAATGTCCCATCCTTTATCAATTCTTCTATTACTGGCTTTAAGCCTTCTCTCCCCTCCAAAGAAATAGGATACTGACGTACATGTATGGGACGTTCTTCCCTTTCAATAGTGACCCTTATGGGGTCAATATTCAATCCACCCCTATTTCCTTTTCCAGCCCAAACTTCTTTGTTAATTTTCTCTTCATCTTCTTGGCCAAGTTTTAACACTTTGGCTGTCATTTTCCCTTCTTCTGGGATAACCCCAATTCCTAATTGTATCTGTAAATCCCTTCCCAATAAGTTGCTGCCAGCCCCAGGAACTAGGAAAACATCTCCTATTCGTATTTTTGTTTCTCATTCTATGACCACATTTTTAATGACAGGAACTTTAAACCCTTCCCCTTTTGCCCCTGTTACTTTTACAGTATCATTACTTATATCACATCCCTTTGGAATATTAACAACACAAGTCCTTTCTGCCCCAGTATCAACTATAAATTCTAATGTCTCCTCTTGGGGGCCCACTTTTAAAGTTATCAAAGGCTCCAGATGGTATTTGTCCCCCAAAAAATAGAGCCCGTGACTCCCCTATTCTTCCTCTGGGGGTGTCTCTTGAAATATCTTTAGATCCCTCCTTAAGTGAGGGCATTCTCGTTTAAAATGCCCTTCCTTTTTGCAATAAAAACAGGTATTCCTGGGTTGTCCCGGGAATTTTGATTGTGCTGGATTTTTATTTCTTCCCTTTTCCCCACTTCTAGCCCCTGAGTGTTTAGGAGGAATTCCTGAGGGTTTTTGATTCAGAATTTTCTGGAAAGTGTTTTCCCTCATAGTGGCTATCATGATTTTTGCTTCCACTTTAGCTTTTTCTTCATCTCTCCGTACATAAACCCTTTGAGCTTCTCTTAATAAGTCATTTAAGGGTTTGTCATGCCAGTCTTCCAATTTTTCTAGTTTTTTCCTAATATCTGGCCATGCCCAGGTGACAAAATTGACCCTTAGCAGGGCTTGTCCTGCTAGGGTCTCAGGGTCTATTCCAGAGTATTGTTTCATACTTTTTCGGAGCCTTTCCAGCCATTCAGTTGGGGTTTCCTCTTTTCCCTGTTGTCCCTCAAAGGCTTTTCTAACATTTTGCCCTCGGGGTGCTCCCTCCTTTATCCCTTTGATTATCAAATTACGATAATCATTCATACTTCCCCTCCCAACTTCATCATTCTGGTTCCAATCAGGAGGTGCAGTTGGCAATTTCTGCTCTCCCGGTGGGCCTTGTTGGTTTTCTCTTTCCCATATTTTTATCCCAGCAGTTCTAATCATATCTCTTTCCTCTTGGGAAAATATTATTTTCATTATTGATTGCATTTCTTCCCAAGTGAAAATATTGGGCCCTAGGAATTGATCCAATTGTTCAGCTGTACCTATAGGGTCTTCTAATAGCCCTTTAATCTCCTTTTTGAAATTCCTAACTTCTGTAGAAGTCAAAGGAGCATTCACAAATCCCATTCCCCCCTGGACTCCTCCCATAGGTACTTCTCGTAATGGGAATAAATTGATTTCTTGGTTCCACTCTCCCTGTCTATCTGTTTTTACACCCCCCTTCCCTTGTTTTGTATTAGTGTTGGTAACATAGAGATTATCAGGCTGCTTTTGAGCTTTAATTGCTCCCCTTGTGTTCTGATATGGTGCCCCTTCATTAAGAAGAGATGTTATCTGGGCGGCAGGTGCTGAACCCTCCAAAGGAAAAGACGCAGAAACAGAGTCCAGCAGGGAAGCTGGGATCCCTAGTGCAGAAGGAGTGAGGGCGGGGCCTAGCAGTGAAGCTAGGGCCGCCTGTGCAGAGCTGCTGGGGTCCGGCATTGAAGCCGGGGCTGCCAGGGCAGGGATGCTGAAGCCCGGCAATGAAGCCGGGGCCGCCAGGGCGGGTGGAGCAGAAGCCAGAGTCGGGACACCCAGCGCTCTCCCCGGTTCGAATGGGGGGACAGGAGTTCCCGGGACAGGTGGAATTCCCAGCATCAGCGGGGGTGGGAGGATTCCCAGCACCATTGGAGGCGGAGGAATTCCCGGAGTCTGGAGAACCCCTGCGGCTGGCTGGAGCGGGGGGGGGGGGGGGGGGGGGCTCTTTGTGTCAGCGGGGGAGGTAAGACATCCAGGGGGTCCCATTTTTTTTTATTTTCTATTTGCTCAACCTCTGGAGTTTTAGATACTTTAAAAACTCTGGCTCCCAGAGGTTCTGTGTTTCCTAACCAGCAAGAGGCATATTCTCTTTCTTCTGGATTAAATGGCTCTTTTGAATTCACAAATATATTTAGAGCCTGGCAGATCCAAGCCTCAGAGGACCCGTATTTTGGCCAGTAAACATGATCAGGACTAATTTCCTTTTTTACCCACTCCTTCATGCAAAATTGGATCATTTTTACTTTGTCTTTCCCCTTTGTATCGGGATCTGTATCCCAATTTGCTAGCTTGATCCCGAGGGGACTATCTTGAGGTATATCCTCTGGTATTAATTCTTTTTTCTCTTAAGGCCAGCTTACTGGTTCTCTGTCCCATTTTTCCAAGTGTTCTCTGTTTCAACCTACTCCTTTAAGCATCACTATTTAGAACACCAATTGTACTATTTTAGAATACCAATTCCACTCCTTTAAAACACCAGTTCACTTCTTTAAAATACCTATTTTAACTCCCTTAAAAAAACACGAGTTCACTTCTTTAAAGCACTAATCACCCTTCACAGCACCACCAACAAAACCCAACAAACCCCAAATCCCTCTCTCAATGTTCTTGTTACAGTCCACCTTCCCCCCCTCAAGATACAGTTATACACAATCTCTCATTCACACATGCATTCTCATTTCTTTAATAGGCTTTCCACACTCACTTTCACACACACCAAGACAATACAATAATAAGGTACCTTCATCGTTGCTGGCCAACCCCCCAGATTTTCTTGGGTACTGTATCCCACACTTCCCGTGGTTTGCACCTTCAACCTGGCAATATTCCCGGGGATTTATTATTTTTTTTCCCCCTTTTTTGTCCCGTCTCCCAGTACATTGAACTTAGGAGAACTCCCGACTCCTTCCTTTCCAGGGGTCCAACCCCTCACTGAGACCCCAGTCCCAGTAACCCCAGGGGGATTCTTTCACTCCTTTTTCTTTCACTTCGTCCAATTCCCGGCCTATTTTCTCGCGAAAGATAGGAACCGCGGTAGTATGGACTCCGCTCTCGCTCTGCAGGTCTGGGGTAACCAGCTTGCGTCTCATTCGCACACATTCATCCCCCCTTTTCCACCCCACTTGATCAGTACTTACCAATTCCTGTTCAGGTCCTGAAAGATTATGGGGTTTTGAAGGAGCGCTTTATTACTTTTATTTTTTTATTTTTCTTTGCTTTACTTGTCTCTCTCTTGTCCTCTGGGTGTTGCCCTGCTACCACCGATGACACCAGAAGAGCCAAAGCGGATTACCAAAGCTGGCAGGGAGGCGCCTTCCCCCGCCTGGAATCTCCTGGTTTCCCTGGGGCGAGGTGCTTAATCCGAGACGAGCCCCCAATTTCTGTGAAAAACGAAGTTCACTCCTGTAAAATTTTAAAAAGGTTTAATAAAGACAATAAGAGACATAAAGTAAAGCAAAGAGTTATGGCCGGGTGCCTTGGCGCGCTGCCAAGAGCACACCTGGTATCTCAGGAATACCCTTTTTATCCCATCCTTGCTGTGAGAGGTTAATGCATATTCAAGCATGTCCCCTCCCTGGTTCCGCCTTCTTGGATCATGCTCTTCACAATTTTATTTTCTGCTGGTCAGCATATATTTTTGCTGGTCATCATTATTCTAGCTGGTCAGCATTATTTTGGAGTTTTTGGTTTCCTTTTTTTTTCTGCAGATGGTCACTTGTTGATAAGAGTCCGGGCCCCTCATCCTTCCTCTGAGAGCAGACGGGCTTCATATCTTTCCCCCCCGCCAACGTCCTGGTACCGGCTTTTTGATAACAGTTTGCTCTCCATTTCCTGCTGCTGATAATAGCCTGTTTTCCACAGCTTGATCCTCCCATTGTCTTGCCTTGTCCGGATGAAACATATCCTTACCATTCAGAATTCCTATCTAAGCCTATAACTTGCTAAGAGAGAAAAGAATATAGTGAAAGCATATAATATATATTTATCAGAATAATTGTGAAAAGCCAATATTTACAACATGAATTCACAACACCCTCCTGTTAAATTTTACAAGGTTTAATAAAGACAATAAGAGACAGAAAATAAAGCAGAGTAACGGCCCGGTGCCTTGGTGCTCTGCCAAGAGCACACCTGATGTCTTGGGAACACTCCTTTTATACAATTTTCCTGTATGGATTTCATGCATATTCAAACTTCCAAGAACTATTTTACATGCCCACTCCTTGGGTTCGCCTTTTTAGAGCATGCGCATTTTGGTTTTTGTTGGGGAGGATGAAACAGGGAAACCTTTTGAATATGATTGTTTAGCAAAAGATTCTGAAAATATGAAGCCTAGAATCTAAGTAGAAATGAAAACTTGCTTTGAGTCATAAGATGCTGAGTACTAGTTACTATATGACCAAAGAACAATAGCCTAGCCAGCTAAAGGAGAATCCCTGATGATGAAGCAATGTCCATCTGCAGATAGAGAATCCAAAGGTCAAGCAGCAAGGGAAGAATTTGTAAAGCTTTTAGAGGTTGAAATGTAACACTATATGGTAATGTAGTAGTTCCTATAGGCTATATGTAAACTCTTTAGTGGGTGTATCTCATAGTGATTGGTTACTGGGAATTAGAATATTCACTATAGAAAGACATATATTGTATTGTAACAGGAACTTTGCGCTCTTACTCTTACTCTTCCCACCCTCTTGTTTTCTCCCCACGCTCATTTTCTCCCCTCTCTCTCTCCCCTCTCTCTTACTCTCCCCACTCTCTTAACTCCCTTGTGTTCCCTCTTACTCTACTCTTGTTCTCCCCTCTCTCCTAAGCCTCCCTTGTTCTCCCTGCTCTCCCTCATGCTCTCTTGATTCCTCCCTCTCCCTCTTTAACCTCTCTTCTCCTGCTCTCTCCCCTCCACTGTCTCTACTCCTCGACCATGCGTTCACTGAGGCTGGTGGCAGACACAGGTCTCTCCCTCTCTTTACCCATATAATAAACTGCTTATACCTGAACAGCTTGACCCTGGAGAAGTATCTCACCGCAAGTGAGTGTTTTGTGAAAGAAACTGGCCAGGAGACAGACTCCTGTTTGATGCCTTTATTAGGATTCAGCTCTTGGGGTGGGGGCCCGAGGAGTTGCTTGCACCACGGCTGTTCCCATAATGGCAACTCCAAGGAGGAGGCACAATTCAGCTTTGCAGCACACTCTGCAGAGCTGGGGCTTCTGTCCTCGTGGAAGTAACCAGGAGGCCTGTTGTTCTGGCTCACTGTCTAGGGTGGTCAGTTCTTTCCAGTCCTCTTTAGGTCATGGTGATGCAGGAAGATGGTTTCTAAGCAGGCTTAGGTGATGCAGGAAGATGATCTTTGCATGCCTTAGTTTGCATATTATTCGGTTGCACAGCTCCCATGGGAGTTGCTTTGTTCCGTGGCATAGCTCCCATGGGAGTTGCTTTGTTCTGTGGCTTAGCTCCTTAAGGGGTTGCTTTGTTACATGGCATAGCTCT
>NC_142211.1:7801148-7826148 GCF_049639895.1 Pseudopodoces humilis | reverse complement strand
GTGCCCATTACAAGACGTGTAACAGAAAGAATGTACACATATCTATGTTTATAGTTACTGTCCTGGGAAAGTCCTTAGAAAACTATGTTAGCAAGCTCAGAAGCTGAGTTTTCAGGGCGACACCCAACTGCTGTAACTTAGTCTATGGAATAAACAGCATTATAAAAGAGAGCTGTCTGAAGAACCCATCTCTCTGTTGGTTTTGACAGTCTTGGAATTTTGAATTTTATTATTGCATGTGTTGTTTTGTGGATTTTGTATAAAATTAGTGTTTCTAATGGATGGATGGATGGATGGAAACATCTGTGTGCTATCAGCTGTTACTGGCTGCTGTGTGTCTGCCACAAGTTTTCACTGTCTGTGTTGGTGCCTTTACAGCTGTTACTGTTTGGGTGTTTGCGAAAAGTTTTTAGTTTACTTTGCTAACAGTTTTAATCCATGTCCCATCCTGCTCCAATACCCTGTTTCATTCCTTCCATTTATAAGGCCCCAATTCCTTGTTTTGCGTGTGGAATACCATGTCGGTTCAGTGTCCCATGGTTGTGTGACCCTTGGGTGCATACTGAGTGTTTGTCTTTATTTAGGGCAAATTTGGGAGCAAACTTCCAAAGGGGTTCCTCTAGAAAGCAGATTCAAGTGGCCCCTCCCCCAACTGGTTCGGGAAAAGATTTCCTTGGAGAAAAGTGGAAAAAACCTGTTTATTTAATAAGCAAAGTATTCACAAGCATAAAAAAAAATGAATAATATTAAACAATAAATCCTCTCACTGTTCTGAAGAGATGGCAAATTCAGAAAGTCCTTGTTGTGGGGTGTAGCTTGTCTCACTCAGTCTCTTATAAGTTCCTCCTGCACTGGAAAATGCCGTGTCCTGGGCCCTGGTGGGCCACAGGTGTGAGCTCCTGGTGTTTTTCTGGGTTTTTAGTCCAGAGAAGGGCTGATTAGATCTAAGAAAAAGAAAAGCCACAGTCTGGGGAACTTCTCTGCCTCAGCTAGCTAAAAAAAACTAACTAAAAAGCAAAGGAGAGCTCTCTCCTGCTGTCCATGCTGCAGACAATATCGTCTGTAAGAAGGAATGCGGGGGAGTGAGTGCCCTTTCTGAAAACAAACTCCGTGCTTCTTTTTCCCCCCCTTCACTCGCAGAACCAGTCTTAAAGGTGCAGAACTTAATATCCAGCATAAACAGAACAGACGACTGGGGATACAAGCATCATAAAGTTACCCTAGAACAGGGTTTTAAATGTAAAAGAAAATATTAGAGTCTGTCACACCTCTGATTTTGTGCTGTGTGTGGTGTTGTGCGTGGTGGCTGAGAGCTGACGAAAGTAGGATTTGTATTCTTGCTATAAAGTGCCATCACATACAATTGAAGTTACATTGAAATGGGTAGTTCTGGCAATAAAGAAATAGTCAAAAAGAGCCCTTTAGGGTATGTTTTAGTCCATTGGAGGGAGTTAGGAGGCATTCCAAGAGGTAACCTAAAGAAAAGTGGTTTATTAAAATATTGGAACCAATGGTGGCCCCTTTATCGATTGGACAGTGGGGGGAAATAGCCTGTGAATGGTACTTTAAATTACAATACTTTGTTGAAGTTAATGTTTTTGAGGAGAGAATCAAAGTGAGATGAGGCAATGTACATAGATCTTTTTTTACTCTGAGAAATAAGCCCGAGTGGCAGAGGGAATGTGGCATAAATTTGGCTCCGCAGGATTCTTTTGTGTTAGCATTAGAAAAGGATAACAAGCGGAAGATGAAGAGATGTTATTCTGTATGCAGTATACAGTGTTTGAAGTTAGCAGACAAGCATGAAGGAGACAGCGTTACAGATGTTCAGGATTTAGAGCTGAACTATCCAAGGCCAGCTGAACACTCTCCTCCAACTGCTCCCCCCTGTCAAGCCCGAGCGGTAGTGAGGATGAGATGGATGATCCTGGAGAGGGAACAAGTTCAGGGATGTCTTGGTTTGAAAGACAGATGTCTGCTAAGGAAGGCAGGAGCCTCCCTTGAAATGGAAAATGTAAACCCCCTCCCTCCAAATTATTATAATTTGGAAATTAAGGGGCTCTCAGGCAAATATATGGGAATAGGAATAACAGTTCTTTACTAGGAAAATTAAAATAAAAATGCAGTAGTACAAGAAACCACTGACAGAGTCAGAATACAACCTGACACCCTGTCAGGGTGTTGGTAGCAGTCTGATTAAATGGTGGCTATGGTCCTCTTGGGCAGATGTGGTTCTGTTGAAGCAATGATCCTGTAGAAAGGGTGTAGTTTTCCTCTGAAGGTCCAGTGATGGTGCAGAAGGGTCTGGTCTTCCTCTGGGAATCCAGGGGAAAAAGGCTGACTGTGCTGTTCCAAGTCTCAGACTATACCCAGGTAGAAATGCTTGGTTCCTCTCCCTGGGTGGAGCATCTCACAATGGGATGATGTAATTTTATTAGTCATGCAGTGAGACTCAATGGCCAATTAACAGAAGATATCCCCCTGGAGGGAGAATGGGTCATGGAAGAGATAAAGAACACTGCCCCTCTGGTTTTAACAGATGGTAGTAGAATACATACTTTTGGTTACATCTTACATTGCAACCTAAGACAAGGGACTCCAATAACAGCATGAACGAGAAGTAAAGCGAAAAAGGCTTTGTCTCTGATAGCCCTCTGAGTGAAGTAATAGATCCTGGGGTAGAAACAATGTGAATGAAGGTTCCCTTTTCTACTAGTGATCTGAATAGCTGGAGAAAAGAAGTTAGAAATTACAGAGAGGTTCCTGGGAAAGTTGCAAAAAGGTTTGAGTTGTTTGTAAGGAACCAGAACCCTGATTGGTGTGATATTGATTTAATGTTGTCAGAGCTTACAGAAACAGAAAAAGAATTGGTAATTAAAACAGCCAGAGCACATGTAGAGGGACAAATTGCTGTCAGAGACCTGCAGAGTACAGTGGAACAGGTTTTTCCCACTTCCAATCCCCAATGGAACCCAAATGATGAAGGAGATTATGCGTTGTTGGTTAGGTATCGAAATTTAATTAAAATTGGATTGGAAAATGCTACCCCAAAGGCAGTGAATTGGTCAGTGATATTCCAGGTTAAACAAGGATGGCAGGAGTCTCCTACTGCTTTTGTAGGCAGACTCCATGCAGCCGTGCACAAATATACAACCCTAGACCCTTATCAGACATGGAAAAGCAGCAGTTAGTTTCTCTAATGTTTGGGCAATCAAGCCCAGACATCAGATTTAAGCTTCAGAAAATGAGAGAGCCTGTAAGCAGGGACCTGGAAGCATTAATGGCAGAAGCTTGAAGAGTATATAATAACAGGGACAAGCAAGGACAGAAAAAGCTGACTACGGCTATAGTGGCTGTGCCGGATCAGCCCCAGAATGGTGGGCATGGTCGAGTGCAACGACTGAGACATGGACCCAGATGGCAAGGAATCTGAATCATTTATTTAAAGAAATGAGTTGGTTGTATACACTTTCAAGGCACAGTATTTCCTTACATGGTAATTCTCATTATGTGACCCATCCATGTTGCCTCGTCAGCAACACACCTTCTTAATGTCCTTCTATGGGGTGATCACACGCTGTTCACCCATCTGTCAGCTTCTGGCAGGCTGGTCTCCCATAGGGTCTGCCGTGTGACACCTCTTCCCCCCAAGGTCAGGCAGAGACAAGCTGCTCTGTGCTGCCATGTGCTTCTGCAAGTGTGACCCACAGCTTAACTTCATCCTATCTCTCCCCACAGTCGAGGACAGAGCAGAGGCAGAAGCAGAAGTGGAAGCAGCAGAAGGGGCTCAAATCAATTACAACCCAGACTGGGACCGAATCAGTGTGAATTTTATAAAAGAGAAGAACACTGGAAGCACCAGTGCCTGACTTGGCAAATCAAATGCAAGAGGCTGTCACTGCAGCTGTAGGTAACAGTAAGTGATGGGGAATGGCAGATCTGACCCTAGAGGACCTGCTGGTTAAAATGTAGCTAGGGAATGATAAAGAAGTTGAATTTTTAATTGATACTGGAGCCACATTTTCAGTTTTGAATTAAGCTTTGGTGCCTAAAAGTCAAAAATATATTAGAGTAAAGGAAGCCATGGGCCAACCAGAAAATGCATTCCTTTTTTAAAACACTTGAATACAAAATTGCGAAAAGGATGGGAATACATAAATTCCTCTATTTACCAAATTCACCTAAATCTTTGTTAGGCAGGGATTTACTTGAACAAATATTGAATCAGGTTTACCAGGGGTGTGAGACACTAATACTCTGGGAAGATCAAAATTAGCTGACCCTATTAAAATTTAATTACAAAGAGAAGCCAGACCAGTATCTAAGAAACAATATCCCCTAAGACTGGAAGACAGAAAATTAGTAGAGCCCATAATTAATAAGTTTTTAGCATCAAGACTATTGAAAGAGAATTTAATACCCCATATTGCCAGTAAAGAAACCTAATGAAACCTACAGATTAGTACAGGATCTGCGAGCAGTTAATGGAATTACTAAAAGTATCCATCCTGTAGTTGCTAATCCTTACACGCTGCTAACAAAATTACAAGAGGATTTAATCTGGTTTTCAGTCATAGATCTCAAAGATGCCGCCTTCTGCATGCCTCTTGCAGAAGAGAGTCAAATTAACTTTGCATTTGAATGGGGAAATGCTAGTACAAGAAGGAAAAGACAGCTTACCTGGACAGTGTTACCTCAAGGGTTCAAAAACAGTCCCACACTTTTTTGGAAATCAATTGGCTAAAGAATTAAAGCAATGGCCATCTCCACCTGGGGAAGGTACACTTCTACAATATGTAGATGACTTGTTAGTTGCTACAAAAACTTCTAAAAACTGTCTTGAGTGGACAGTGATCCTTTTGAATTTTTTGGAACTGAATGGCTATTGAGTTTCTCAACAGAAAGCTCAACTGGTACAACAACAGGTGACCTATCTTGGATACAAGATCTCTGGAGGACAACGGTCTCTGGGAACTGCACAGAAAGAAGCAATCTGCCAAACACCTAAGCCACAGACTGTAAGAAAACTTTGTGCTTTTCTTGGAATGACAGATTGGTGCCCACTGTGGTTGTATAACTATGGATTGATTGTGAGGCCTTTATATGAACTGGTAAAAATCTCTGAAAATGTTGTGGTATGGACTTCCAAAGCTGACAAGGCCTTCAAAGAATTGAAGTGCGAACTTATGAGAGCTCCAGCCCTCGGACTTCCTGACGTAAGCCTTTCTCGCTGTTCTCACATGAGAGGCAGGAGATGGCTCTGAGAGTCTTAGCACAGCGATTGGGACCCTATAAAAGAGCAGTTGCAGCAGTTATAATGAACATTGAGGAAGCAAAAAAATTCACACTAGGACAAAAGACAGCTATTCTAGTGTCACACACAGTGTCTGCTGTCCTAGAGCAGGAACGAAATCACTGGTTATCTCCTTCAAGATTTCTGAAATATCAAGTGGTTCTGGCCAAATCTGATGACATTGACATTCAAGTAACTAGCATTATTAACCCGCTTCCATTCTGCAAGGAAAATCTGAAGGTGAACCAGTGGTACATGGATTGCCTGGAAACTGAGGCTGTGTACTCCAGCTGCCCAGATCTGAAAGAAGAAACCGCTCCCAGATGCTGACAACTGGTTTACTGACAGCAGCAGTTTCAGGAAACAAGGGGTGCAGATGGTCTTGGGATGCTGTGGAACGCTGTCTCTAAGGTAATCAAGTTCAAATTCTTTACCTGCAAGAACTTCATTGCAAAAGGCTAAGCGGATAACTCTAACACAAGAGTTGGAGGTAGCCAAGGGAAATATCTCTTCAATATTTGGACAGACTCCAAATATGCTTATGGGACTGTCCATGCTCAGGGCGCAATTTGGAGTGGAAGAGAACTAAACAGCTCAGAAGAAAGTTGTCACATATGCACGACGTCCTCAGAATCCTTGAAGTCAGTGAAACTTCCATCAACAGGTGGCAGTTATGTATTGCCGGGGACACTCTAAAGGTAACACTCTCCCTGAAGAAAAGTAACAGAATTGCTGATTATGATGCTAGGCTGGGTGCTGAATAGAAAGGAGCCAGTAGTGACTGCGATTGATACCCACTGAAGTAGCTACTGGGCAACTGTTGGAATCTAAAATAAAAGCCTCTCTGAGCTCCTCAGAGAGTGAAAAGAATTAAAATTTATTAAACCATAGATAAAGGAGTAAAAGTGTAGGAGTTTGCTCTTAAGATAAGTAAAAATATAGCTTAGTTGCCCTAAGAGTCTGTGTTAGCTAGTGAAAAGCCTTATTACCCAGTTTAAAGTTCAGTGATAATTTCCTTCACAGATTCAACGTAGCTCTAGATATAATGAAAATATAGTTTGCATTCTTGGATAAAAAACAGATGGGATTATTCACGCAAACAGATAATACCCTATATGTTGTGAATTCATGTTGTAAATATTGGCTTTTCCCCAATTATTCTAGCTAAATATATATTATTTGCTTTCACTATATTCTTTTCTCCTCTTAGCCAAGTTATAGGCTTAGTCAGGAATTCTTTGAATGGTGAGGATATGTTTACATCCGTCAAGGCAAGACAATGGGAGGATCAAGCTGTGGAAAACAGGATGATTTCAGCAGCAGGAAATTTGGAGAGCAAGAACTTGTTATCAAAAGAACCGGTTACCAGGACATGGGCAGGGGGAAAGATAAGCCCAGCTGCCCTCAGAAAGAAGGCATGATGGGGCCCAGACCCATATCAGCATTGACCGATCTGCAGTAAAAAAGGAAACCAGGACTCCAAAAGAATGCTGGACAGCTAGAATAATGATGGACCAGCAAAAACAATATATGCTGACTGCAGGAAAATGAGACGGTGCATGTAGCCTATGATCCAAGAAGGCGGAAACCAGGGAGGGGGACATGCTTGAATATGCAATTATACCCCTCACACGCAAGGATGGGATTTAAAAGGGGTATCCCTGAGATACCAGGGGTGCTCTTGGCAGCGCGCCAAGGCTCCTGGCTGTAAAATCATTTGCCTTTACTTTATGTTCTCTTATTGTCTTTATAGATTAAACTTTTTTAAAATTTTACTGAGAGTGAACTTCGTTTTTCATCAGAAAATTGGGGGCTCGTCTCGGATTTAAGCACCTCGCTCCCAGGGAAATACAGGAGATTCCAGGGCGGGGGGTAAGAGGCGCCACCCTGCCAGCTTTGGTTTAATCCGCTTTGGACTTCTTCTGGTGTCATCTGGTGGTAGCAGGGCAACACCTCGGAGGGACAAGAGAGAGACAAGTAAAGGCAAAGAAAAAATAAAAAAATTCAAAGTAATAAAGCGCTCCTTCAAAAACTCCCAATAATCTTTTCAGGTACCTGAACAGGGAATTGGTAAGTACTGATCAGTTGCGGGGTGGAAACGGCGGGGAATGCTGTGTGTTGATATGAGACGGCAAAGCTGGGTTACAACCCCAGACCTGGCGGATGCGTGTGAGGAAGCGGTAAGTCCATACTACCGTGGTTTCCTATCTTTCCCGAGACAAAATAGGACCGGCGAATTGGACGAAGCGAAATGAATAAAAATGAGAGCTGAAAGAATCCTCCCCGGGGTTACTGGGACTGGGGTCTCAGGCGAGGGGTCTGGACCCTGGAAAGGAAGGAGTTCTGGGAGTTTACTCTCCCTGAAGTTCAGTGTACTAGGAGATGGGACGTAAAAAAGGGGATAAACAAAATACATAAAATCCACCTGGGGAATATTGCCAGGTTGAGGGTTTTTGTTGCAAACACGGGAAGTGTCGGGACTACAGTACACCAAGAAATTCTGGGGGGTTGGCCAACAACATATGCGAAGGTTACCTTATTAATTGTATTGTCTTGGTGTGGAGTGAAAAGTGAGTGTGGAAAAGCCTAATTAATAAGAAATGGAGAATAGCATGTGGTGAATGAGAGATTCCAGTTATATGAGTATAATCTGTATCTTTGAAGGGGGGAAGGTGGGACTGTTGTAAACGAAGAACATTGAGAGAGGGATTTGGGGTTTGTTGGTTTTGTTTTGGTGGTGCTGTGAAGGGTGGTGATTAGTGCTTTTAAACAGAAGTGAACTCGTGGGTTTTTTTTTTTTAAAGTGGAGATTAATCATAGGTATTTTAAAGAACGTGAACTGGGAGTGTTTTAAACGGAGTGGAATTGGTTATTCCTCTAAAATAGTACAATTGGTGTTTCAAATAGTATGGTTACTCTAAAAGGAGCTAGCGGGTGAAACAGAGAACACTTGGAAAAAATGGGGACAAAGAGAACCAAGTAAGCTGGCCTTAAGAGAAAAAAGAATTAATAAAATACAGAGGATATACCCTCAAGATAGTGTCCCCTCGTGCGGTCAAACTAGTGCTCTCTGCCCCCCACAATTTGGGCGATAACACAGCATCCCGATAGCAAATAGGGGACAAAGGACAACAGTACAACACAATGATCCAATTTCTGCATGAAGGAGTGGGTTATAAAAAGGGAAAGAATATAGATCCTGATCATGGTTTGTTTTAACATTATTGCCAAAATACGCTGGTCCTGCGTGAGGCATTGGGATTATGCCACTGGCTCTAAATATATTTGGTCTTCGAATTACGAAATACAAGAGCCCTATTACCAAGTCCTAGAAGAAAAGGAGAATATGCCTCTTGCATTGGTCTAGGGAAACACAGAACCGTCTGGGAGCCAGTGAGAGTTTTTAGCAACAGTATCTGAAAACTCCAGAGGTTGCAATGCAGCAAACAGAAAATAAAGACGAAAAAAAATGGGACCCCCTGGATGTGCTTAAACCTCCACCACTAACATCAGGGTAGCCCTCCCTGCTCGAGCAGCATTGGAGCCGCAGGGGTTTCCCCCCAGCCATCCGGGACATTCCTCCGCCTCCGTCTAGGCGCGCTGGGAATCCTCCCTACCGGGCACGCCCGCTGCATGACTTGTGCGGAATGATCGCAGGGTGTGTCCTCCACATCCATCGGAAACTCCTGCCGCCGGGCCCCTGTGCCGAACACGGGGGATATCAGAGCGGCTGGGTGAAGTCCCGCATAGCTCTGGCTTCTGCTTCTCACCCTGCCCTAGCCGGGCCCCGGCTTAGGCAACTTGCCGGATGCTTTCGAGCACGTCCCTACGCTGCAGCTGCAGCAATGCTTCCCGGACATCTCCAAGAATGGGCCGGCCCACCACAGCAGCTCACGACGGACAAGGCTAGTTAGCGCCTGGCGTTCACTGCTCACTAGTGAAACCTACCCGCATCTCATCCATCCCTTCTGCACTAGTAGTGCAATCCCAGGCTAATACACCTGACGCGAACCGAACTCTAGTTATTCCTGCCATCTTTTCCCTCTTGTGCGAGAGTTCAGCCGCACCTGCCGCCTTCTTAGATAACATATCTTCATCTAGCTATAACTGAAGTTACCGTCCGCACCAGTCATCAGACACAAGGGGGAGCAATTACAACAGCTACTCAAAAGCAGCTCTGATAAGATCTCTCTAGTTACCCAACACTCTGAATACAAACATCACAAGGGAAGGGGGGTGTAAAAACAGTAATAGCCAGGTGAGAGTGGAACCTAGAGACAAATCAATTTAGCGTTCACCATTACGCAGACGTAACCTATGGGAGGGGTCCAGGGTGGGAATGGGATTTGTGAATGCTCCTCTTTAATCTATCTACAGTAGATTACTAGGAATTTCTCAATAAAGGGAGAATTTAAAGGCGAGCTATTAGAAAGATCGCTATATGTAGCTATGGTACGTGGCACTGGAACAATTAGATCAAATTCTCTAGGGCCCAATATTTTCACTTGGGAAGAAATTGCAATCAATAATGAAAATCAATTATTTTCCCAAGAGGTAAAGAAGCTATGATTTTAGAACTGCTGGGATAAAAACTTAAAAATATGGGGAAAGAGAAAAACCAACAAGGGGCCCACCGGGAGAAACAAGGACAATTGCCAACTGCACCTCCTGATTGGAACCAGAATGATGAAAGTTGGGAGGGGATAGTATGAGATGATTATCGTAATTTGATAAATCAAAGGGATAAAGGAGGAAGCGCCCCGTAGGGCCAAAAAATGTTAGAAAAGCCTTTGAGGGACAACAGGGGAGGAAAGAGGAAACCCCAACTGAATGGCTGGAAAAGGCTCCGAACAAAAAAATATGAAACTAATACTCTAGTAAAATAGACCCTGGAGTCCCTAGCAGGACAAGCCCCTGCTAAGGGTCAATTTTGTCAACCGAACCGGGCATGCCCAGAAATTAAGAAAAAAAACTAGAAAAATTGGAAGACTGGTGTCACGAAACAAACCCTTAAATGGACTCTTATTTAAGAGAAGCGCAAAGGGGTTTATGTACGGAGAGGAATGAAGAAAACAAAGCTAAAGTGGAAGCAAAAATCTGATAGCCACTATGTAGGGACAAAAACACTTTTTTCCAAGAAAAAAATTCTGAATCAAAAACCCTCAGGAATTCCTCCTAAAACACTCAGGGGCTAGAAGTGGGGAATGGAAAAGGGAAGAATAATTAAAAAAATCCAGCAACAATCACAAAATAAATCTCCCAGGGACAACCCCCCCAGGAATATCCTGTTTTTATTGCAACAAAAGGAAGGGCATTTTAAACTGAGAATTGCCCTCCACTTAAGGAGGGATGCTAAAGATATTTCAAGAGGACTACCCCCAGATGAAGAATAAGGGGAGTCACTGGGCTCTTATTTTTCCTTTGGGGGGCGAACCCAAAACACACCACATAATCCAAACAACACACACACCAAAACAACACACATAAAAAAAAAAAACATACAAATTACACCAAACCAAAACAAACAAACCAAAAATCACACTCTGGACACCACGACACAACACAATGACACCACACTCAAACAAAAAACACAAAACACAAATAACAATAACACACACATACAACAAACGACAAACAATAAACAACAACAAATATAACACACAACAAACAAACTCTCAAAGGACTAAACAACACACAAAAACACCAACCGACAACACATCATACACTAACCATAACAAGATTACCATCTGGAGCCTTTGATAACTTTAAAAGTGGGCCCCCAAGAGGAGACATTAGAATTTATAGATGATACTGGGGCAGAGAAAGGACTTGTGGTTGTTAATATTCCAAAGCGGATGTGATATAAGTAATGATACTCGTAAAAGTAACAGGGGCAAAAGGGAAGGGTTTTAAAGTTCCTGTCATTAAAAATGGTGTGTCCATAGAAGCGAAGAAAACAAAAATAGGAATACGGAGATGTTCTTAACTTTGTTCCTGGGGGCTGGCAGTCAAACTTTGTATTGGGTAGAAGGGATTTTTACAGATACAGATTAGGAAATTGGGGTTATCCCAGTAGAAGGGAGAAAAAATGACAGCCAAAGTGTTTAAACACTTGGCCAAGGAAAGATGAAAGAGAAAATTAACAAAGAAAGTTTGGGCTGGGAAAAAGGAAATAGGGGTGGAGTTGAATATTGACCCCATAAGGGTCACTATTTGAAAGGGAAGAACGTCCCATACGTGTAAAACGTCCAGTAATCCGTATTTCTTTGGAGGGGAGAGAAGGCCTTAAAGCCAGTAAATAGAAGAAGTTTTTTTGATAAAGGAATGGGACAAATTGGAACCGTTGTAAATTCTCCTCCATAACACCCCCTATACTCCCAGTAAAGGATAACCCATGATGGAAATATACAGATTAGGTGGCAAGATTTAAGTGGACGGGTAAATAAAAGAACACGAGGCCCGTTTTACCCTGGTGGTTCCTAATCCTTATACCTCTTTTAAGTACAATGTCCCTACCTCAACATCAGTGGTTTTTCCAGTGTGGGTGGATCTTAAAGATGCTTTCTGGGCCTGCCCACTGGCAGAAGAAAGCCTGAGATATTTTTGCCTTTGAATGGGAAGATCCAAATACCGGCGATACGAAAGCACAACAATTAAGATGGGACAAAAATTACCACAAAGGATTCCACCAGAAGTCGCCCAAATCTAATTTTTCCGGGGTCAAGCCTTAGAAAGTAGATACTCTAAAGACAGAAATCTTCTCCCCCGCACTCCTCCTGATAGGAATACAAATTATCCAATATGAAGTAGGATGATCTCCTAATATCAGGAGAAATAGAAGCTGAAGTTAGAGAGAATCTAAAACTCTACTATAAAAACTTCTGAATTATTTCTTTGGGGAAAAAAGTGGACTCAGGGGTAAGAAGAGTATCAAAGAGGAAAGTTACATGTTTTTTGTGGAAAAAGAATCCAGAGGTAAAATAAAACAAATCTTGGTCAACCTGAATAAGCAAAGGGTAATAGCAGGAATTTAAATCCTGAAAAAAGTAATTGCAGAGGGGATTCCTATCCCTTCCTCCTCCCTCTTCAAAGAAAGAGGTTTAGGATAACTGCTGGGACTGTTGGGATATTGTAGGATTTGTGGATTGAAGGGATACACACAAGGCAGTAAAAAATTTTTGTATGAGGAAAATTGACAGGGGGAGGATCAAGATAAGATGGACTAAAGATGATGATGATAAATTAGAAACAATTGAAATTGATAACTAGCCTCAGTACCAGCCCTAACGCCTACCATCCTTAGAAAAAAACCCTTTCATTTATTCGTTTCAATGTGGAAAACGGAAGTAGCTCACGGGGTTTTAGTTCACAAGGAATGGGGGGGGGGTGAAGTATACCTTTGAGCCTTTTTATCCTAAATTATTTGTTCCAGTGAGCACAGGCTGGCCCTGTATTGTATTCAGGGCTTAACAGCAGCTTCTGCATATTTTTGGTGGTGGAATGCCGTAAGCTCACCTTTGGGAAGATAAATTCAATTTGTATGCACAAACCATTCTGTTCCGAAAATGTGCTAAATCAAAATGCTGAAAAATGGTTAACAGACTCCCGGTTGTTAAAATATGAAGCAATCTTAATGACAATAATTGATTTGACAATAGAAACAAGCAGGAGTCTCAATCTGGCCCGCAATTTCTGTATGGGGAACACACAAAGATTGATTTGGCACATAATTGTCTGGAAATCATACGCAATGCCAACCTAAAGTCTCAGGAAGATTTAAGCAGAACATGACCCCCCCCCCCCCCATTTTGGAGAAGGAAATAAAAAAATATATGTTGAGTGGTTCAACTTGATGCTTGCAAGGAAAAATGAATGTCGGGAATATGCTGTAGTTGAGGGGGGGAAAATATTTGCAGACCGTTGAAATAAGGAAGTCTACCTTCATAACTGGTCTTGCCCTAATCTTGCGCAAATTTTATGCTCTAAAAAAGAGCACTGGAGCATTTAGCACATAAAAAGGGGACCATCTATACTGACTCAAAGTATGCCTTTGGAAAGTGTTTTTTAGAGTAATTCATAACCTTTGGGAAAATTTGGGAAGAAAAGAAGGGGGGAGGGTTACTAGAACTCAAAAGGGAAGGGGACTAGTAAATGAGGGACTTATTTTAGAAAGTTTTAGAAGCGTTAAAAAACTTCTATGAGGAGATAGCTGTAGTACCTATTCAAAGGACACCAAAAGGGCCCAATGACCAACCTTGAAATAATGGAGGGAATTACTTGGCGGACCAGGGGGCTAAAGAAGCGGCAGAAAATGGGGACAAACGAGTAATGTTAATTTTAACCCCAGGACAGTGGAAGATTTTGGAAATCCCTAAATATTTTTAGTGTGAAAGAAGAAAAAAGGAATTGCTTAAGATAGTGGGGGGGGAGAGAACGGGATCAGTCTGGGAAAATGGAAAACTCCCTGATGGCGGAGACAGTTACTTAATATGCCACTCACCTGAAATAAATATTAGAAGTTATGCATTCAGAAAAGACTCCATTGGGGTAATCAGGCTTTGTGTGGATCTCTTTCTATGGCGATTGTGGTATGCCATTGGAATTCTTTGGAGTAGCAAAACAAATAACTGAAAACTGCATAACTTGCCAAAAGGTAAATAGAAAAATAATGAGAAAAACACCATTAGGTGGCCGTGAATTAGCCTTACGGCCATTTCAAAGTATTCAAGTGGATTTCACTGAACTTCCCCAAGTCCAAAAATGGAAGTTCCTATTGGTAATAGTAGACCACTTAACTCACTGGGTGGAAGCTATTCCCGCTGCCAGGGCCACAGCTAATGTGGTGTGTAAAACTCTTTTGGAACAGATTATTCCCAGGTATGGAATGATTAATAAAATAGACTCAGATAGAGGAACACATTTTACATCTAAAGTCTTACAGCAAATAACCCAAACCTTGGGAATAAAATGGGAATTGCATACCCCCTGGCACCCACAAAGTTCAGGCCGGGTGGAAAGAATGAATCAAACTTTAAAGAAGACCTTAACAAAATTAATGATTGAAACCCAGATGTCCTGGGTAAAATGTTTACCTCTGGCTCTATTAAGGGTTCGAACACAACCCAGGTCAGACCTGGGAGTGTCACCCTATGAAATGATGTTTGGACTACCCTTCCTTACCACCCGACATGAAACTGCCACTTATGAAGTAGGGGAAATAAGTGTCAGAAAATATGTCACCACAATTGCTAAAACACTTGAAAACCTAAGGCTAAAAGGAATGATCCCTCAAACCACCCCTTTGGAGTTCAAAATTCATAATATTCATCCAGGAGAATGGGTACTGGTAAAGACATGGAAGGAACAATCTTTAACTCCTCAATGGGAAGGTCCTTTTCAGGTACTGCTGACAATGAAGGCTGCAGTCCAGACCAGGGAGCGAGGTTGGGTCCACGCCAGTAGAATCAAGGGACCTGTGCAGAAACCTGAGGAGTGGACTATAACATCTGAACCGGGTGATACCAAATTGACTCTTAAACGGGAACTGGGTGGTAATGAACTGGGACAATCCACAGGATCCAAGGGATGAGCAAAGAATCACGCCTAATTGGGAAGTGAGACCAAGCCTGTATCAGTGGTTTCAAGTCCTGCCTGGACAAGTTCTGAGACACCTTCGATATCCACCTTGTGGGAGGAATACTCCCTCTCCAAACAGGAGGATTGGGGCTGTTTCGGTCAGGAAATCCTCATATTTTTGCTTTGGCCGGTGATCTGTATAAAGAAGGGGGAGAATCACAACTTCCATCAGTGCCACACCATATACCTTGTATAAATCATCCCAATACGGGACATGCTAGCTGGGTTAAATATAAGTGTTTAAGTTGTGGGAAAAATTGGTATTGCAGCTCACACAATCGGCGTTCTTGTTGTAGGGAGTGTCGAGCACATAATAGATTCTCTATCCAAACAGAATTGCAGGCAACTGAAATAATAACTCTGTTCTGTGG
This sequence comes from Pseudopodoces humilis, assembly GCF_049639895.1. NCBI lineage: Eukaryota > Metazoa > Chordata > Aves > Passeriformes > Paridae > Pseudopodoces > Pseudopodoces humilis. The sequence continues at coordinate 7,810,848 of NC_142211.1, read as the reverse complement.
ATGGGAATTACTGGTGCCTGTTGAGTGGGAAATACCTGAAGAACGGTGGGATACTACTGTTAAAAGGTGTCAAAAGAGATTTGCTTGGAAATTACAAAAGAGGAAGTGACAAGGAAATAGGGGGCAAGACCAGATTGGCCTCTATAACTCGCCACCAAGAAGAATATAAAACACCTGCTGTGAGCCGCAACCTCATAGGCAGGATGGGTGGGGGTGTAAGCCATACTGGACCCCTATTATTCCTTCTTCTGTCACTTATCCTTTTCCCTTTTGGGACCCCAGCAAAGCCATGTTACAAATGCTATCGAAAACTTTACATGGAAAAACGCCGGGGTTTCTTTCTTATTACCCACACCAATATCAATAGTCACTGCTATAAACCCATCCAAGTTAAGTACCTGTATACATAAAGAAGAAAAATATTGGATCACAGAAAACTTAGGAGTCAGTCAGTGGTACTAGATTGGGAAGCACTTGCCCAAAAGGGGAAAAATGGATTTGCTTCACAGGGGCAGTCAAGGGAAAGACCCAAGATTTGATAAAAGAGCAAGTGATAAGAAAAAAAGATAAAACCAACACAGAAACCTAAACCTAACTTAACCTCACGTCAGGACCTGTATGCAAGGCTCAAACAGCAATTAAAAGGGGAAACAGATATCTCAAGACTAGGGAAAAACCTGTTTGTGGATTTAGGGGAGAGGATAAGTAAAGAACTTAACATAACGAACTGCTGGGTCTGTGGAGGAGCCTTGATGATGGAGGAATGGCCATGGAAAGGTAGTAGCATAGGCCCAGTGGAACTCCTTAAGTGGAACCGGACCAATATAAGAGGGGGGACTCGACCAGAAGGATGGATTCTAAGTTCAACAGTGATGTTTATGGCGAACTGGTAAGGAATTTATTAAAGAAATAGGGAAAACTCCCTGTAAAAGGTATAAGGTTAGCAATGGAACTTCTACATGGTGGATCCCAGAGGAACCAACTCTGTATTGGACTCAAGGAAAAGTAAAAGAAAGAATTTGTGTGTATGATAATCGAACCAGACTCTTCAGATGTAATGGTAAAGGAAAAATCCTTACTCTGGAATCCCAGAAATATCTAAATTTTGGGAAAATATAAATCAACAGAAAAATGACTATTGGAAGGCACCAGATGGCTTATTTTGGATATGTGGGAAAAGGGCATACCCAAAGCTCCCTTCACAATGGAAAGGGAGTTGTACTCTGGGAATCATTCAACCAGGATTCTACCTTTTGCCAGGACCAGATGGAGATCAATTGGGAGTGCCGGTTTATGAGGACCTAAAAAGAAATAAAAGGGAATTGTTTGGAGGACCTCAAAAATGGGGAGATGAGGAATGGCCCCCTGAACGCATACTAGAAACATATGGGCCAGCTACTTGGGCACAAGATGGAAGTTGGGGATATCGACCCCAATTTACATGCTAAATCGCATTATAAGACTCCAAGCTGTAGTAGAAATCATAAACCAATGAAACAGCTGGGGCTATGGAATTAATAGTCAGTCAGCAACGCCAAGCCAGAGCTGCAATATATCAGAATAGACTGGCTTTGGACTATCTATTGGCTGAAGAGGGGGGTGTTTGCGGGAAATTTAATACATCAGATTGTTGTTTGCAAATTGATGACAATGGAAATGCCGTTCTAGATATCGCCAAGAACATCAGAAAAATAGCCCATGTGCCAGTCCAAAAATGGGAGTCAGTGATGACCACCAATTGGTGGAATAACCTGTTGGGGACAGAATGGTGGAAGAAGCTAGGTTTCTTCCTCCTATGCGCTACAGCTGGTTTAATATTCCTTCCTTGTCTAATCCCCTGTTTCATCCAACTAATCACCAAAGTGGTGCAGGGCATGCAAATAGTAGCAATGCCTACAGACCCAAAAATTGGCTACATCTGGAACGGCACAAAAAATCATGATATTAAGAAAACAAAATAATGTGAAAGATCTGCTAGAAGAAGCTAAATTGATTTGTGAGAAAAATGAACGAGTGCTAGAAGCTAGGAAACAAGAATTATTGCTCAAGCCAAATGATTTATAAAAAAAAATAAAAGGAGGGGTTGTTGTGAATTCATGTTGTAAATATTGGCTTTTCACAATTATTCTGATAAATATATATTATATGCTTTCACTATATTCTTTTCTCTCTTAGCAAGTTATAGGCTTAGATAGGAATTCTGAATGGTAAGGATATGTTTCATCCGGACAAGGCAAGACAATGGGAGGATCAAGCTGTGGAAAACAGGCTGTTATCAGCAGCAGGAAATGGAGAGCAAACTGTTATCAAAAAAACCGGTACCAGGACGTGGGCAGGGGGAAAGATAAGCTCAGCTGCCCTCAGAAGAAGGATGAGGGGCCCAGACCCTTATCAACAACTGACCATCTGCAGAAAAAAGGAAACAGACTCCAAAAGAATGCTGACCAGCTAGAATAATGATGACCAGCAAAAAAATATATGTTGACTCAGCAAGAAAATGAGACTGTGAAAGAGCATGATCCAAGAAGGCGGAACCAGGGAGGGGAACATGCTTGAATATGCATTAACCCCATCACAACAAGGATGAGGATAAAAGGGGTATCCTCTAAGATACCATGTGTGCTCTTTGGCCCTGCGCCAAGGCACCCGGCCGTAAACTCTTTGCTTTACTTTGTCTCTTATTGTCTTTATTAAACTGTTTATAAATTTACAGGAGTGAATCGTTCGTGTTCTCACACTATACGTAAGATTTAAGTAAAAAGAACATTGCTTTTTGCATGTTAGAATTAAGGTTCAAAATTTGTGTAGAAAGTATTGTTTTAAAAGCGTGCTTTTAACTGATTGGATGATTTACGAATTTAATCCCCTGTATTGGGGATCAAAAAAAACAAAACATCTGAAGAAGAACAGCAGCACCACCCATCATCACCAACTGCTATTGCGGCCACAGGACAACCGAACTCCACGCCGAGAAGTCGACGACCCCAAACATCAGGACCCTATACCAAGAAAGCTGCTGCACAGAACCTCAGAACTTTATGCCAAAGCTTTTAGCAAATACTTAAACTCTCCTGAACTCTTTGCCTTTGAGAGTAATGCTTATTATACAATAAATACCTTTCTAGAGAATCATCAACTTGCTCAAGTCTCTTTGAGACCTGGAAATATCCCAAGAATCCCCACTGAAGTGTCGACAGGCAACCAAATAAATTATCAGCCATCAGATTATAAATGGATGCAAGATAATAAAAGGAAACTTTCATAAGGAATGGATGAGGGAACAGTTAAGAAACAGGCCAAATTAGTATACCTGAAAGAGCTTTGAAACACTATGTGAATCCTGAACATTGATAAAATGTAGTAAAACATTTTAATAGAGTAAAGGCATAATATTTTAGTAAAAGCCTATCTGCACAAGCCACCTTTTGGTATAAGCGACAATATTAAAGGTAGTGTCCTTGAAACTCTTATGGAGCAGCAAGAATGAAAGTAAAAACCATAGCTTGGTGTTCTGGGGAAAGAATGTAAACAATATGTATTAACCAATAGTAGCTTGCTACGCCCGCGGACCCTGTCGGACCCTATAAAAGTGTGCTAAAGATAGGAAATCGAAAAACGATGTTCGCCTGTTGAGGGTTTAGGTGTCCTTTTTTGTTGTTTTTGTCGTACAGGCCTGCCCGTGGAATTTTTACCCATTATGTGCTGGGACAACCTAACTACCGGTACTTAGGTGTGATTGAACAACGGACATAGAGTAGCCGGCCAGGGGGGGGGGAAGGTGGCAGAAAAGGAGGGTGGGGACAGTTTTTAGCTGGCTTTCTTCGGCTTCGGGGAAGGACGTTCGTTTTTGCTGGGTCGCGGAGCTGCTGCTTCTTCTTCCTTCTCCCCTCCTTGGTTGGGGGCCTCGCACCTCTCGGCCCTGCCGTAACGAGTGGCAGTAGCCAAGGCACCGCTCGCCGCGGAGCTGCTGAGACACCTCAGCCACCAGCCCAGGATCCTCAGCTCGTCCCTGCTGTTACCAGCCGACTGTTCCCCTCGTGCCCTGCAGGAGCACCGGGACTGCCTGCCCGAGGGGTTTGTGAAAACATAACCTCTCTCCCATCCCATCTCAGCCCGAGAAGGCTGTCCCGGGGGTCCCTGGTTCTGTGTTTCTTGTTATTGCTGTAGTTATTGGTTGCTTGTTTGCCTGATTATACCAGTAAAGAACTGTTATTCCTATCCACCCAGACCTCTGCCTGAAAGCCCCTTTAATTTCAAATTTATAATAATCTTGGAGGGAGGGGGTCTACATTCTTTCATCCCAATGGGAGGCTCCTGCTCCTCCTAGGCAGACACCTGTCTTCTAGAACCAAGACATACGCCATACTTCTGTGAAGACTCGGCTGAATAGTCTGAGCTGGCTTTCTCAGTAATAAAATTCATTAGGAAGTGGACCCCCTCCACCAATATCTCAGAGCACAAGTTACATGGTCTGATTAGAAAATCATTAAGGAAGTTAACATCACAATGTGACATTTAGTAAAAGAACACTCCATAAACAACAGTTAGCTTAGAACAAGGAATTGAATTGACAGAGAAACTTTTCCAGGTGAAGTATGGCAAATAGATTTTAGCTCCATACTCTTTAGCAGAGCAATATAAAATAGAGGACTATTCTTCCAGCAGAGTATTTCAAGTATATCTGCCTTACCTACCTGTATGTATTTTCTTCTTTGTACATAATACATTCATTTCACTTCTTAATTTTCAAATCCACAAGCAATTTTCCAGTTATGTATTATTTTTTTCTTAAAATAAGCAAATGCTAAATGTTATCAACCCATATTGTGATACTGACTTTTCGCAAGTATTAATATGAGTTTTATATGTTATATGGTTTTGCTATGTCTTTTTCTTTTTTCTCCTGCTAGCAAGTTTTAGGCGAAGGTCAAGAAGAATTTTGGACATTAGCACTATGTCCTGTCTGTACAAAGCAAGATAACCTCCAGTGGACAGATGATGGTGATATGTGGATAGAAGGACTCTATAACTCGCAGAGTAGTTATAAGAGTAGGTATGAATTTATTCAGCGCTGAGATGCATGGGGGGCATCCTCCAAAGGTATGCACACCTTGGAGATCTTGTTTCTCCTTTTTTATTCTCTACAAATTAGTGTTGCACAGTATGCCTAATACATATTCATTTGCTAACCCCCGCCTGTCCCCGCTTAGTATTAAAATTAGTTCCACGCCTATTTGCAGCTGCACACTGCTCCTTGTTGGTCACTCTGGTGGTCTTCTAGGGGTCTTTGGGGCTGAAGTCATCATTTTTCCTTTGGCTGAACTTTTTACCTTGTCTCCTTGCGCATGCTCCTTTTAGTTCTTTTGACCCTCCTGTTGATATATTTTATAAATTAGTAAAAGCCTGTATGCACAAACCAGCCTCTGAAATAAGTTGTGATATTAAAGGCTAAAGTCCTTGAAACCTTCATGCAGAAGAGAGAGTAAAGCAAAACAATATCCTTGTGTGTAGGAGAAAAAATGTAAACTGTGTGTGTTAGCCAATAGTAGCTTGCTTAGCCTGCAGACCCTGTAGAACCCTATAAAAGATGTGCTAAAGATAGAAATAAATGGCGTTCACGATTACTTCTGTGAAGACTGGTGAATAAGCCGGCGGTCTCTCTATTTTGGCGCCCGAACAGGGACACCCTGCGGGCAGGGGGGCTTCGGTGGGTCCACGCACGGTGGGACGGAGCCTTAGACCGAGGTTGGTGGAGCGGATCTGAGTGCAGATAGAGGCTGCCGTGGATCGGTACCAGATAGGCAGCTCGTGAATCAACAGGGGCGAGTCGCTGGGGGAGTCCGAAGGAAGGGGCGCTGTAGAAGGGTCACAACCTTCCCCCCTGCTGCGGGCCGTTGTCATGGATGTGGAATTTGCGCCGGGGGGAAAAACTGCTTCTCTGCATCCTCGTTAAACGAGGTGGAGCAGCCAGAGAAAAGGACCTGGATATGCTCATTATATGGGCCAATTATCACGGGCATTTGACAGTGCCCTCACTGATCTTTGCAGTGAAAGAACGGACTGATATATTGGTTCTGATATGGGAAACAGCAATCACGGAAAAAGAGCAAGGACACTGTGTCTCTCGGTCGAACTTGGCAGATTTTAATTAATACCTTAAAAAACAGAAAAGCGAGATATGCTGAGGCTGTGAGCCCCGTAATTCTACCTGCGTCACAGCGGCAGATGCCTTTACCTCCCACTGCTGGGCAAGCACTCCTATCTATGCTGCCCTTGGAGAGAGGGAGGGGAGAGTCAGAGAGAAGAAAATAATGAAAAAGAAATTCCACAGCAAACGCTGAAACAACGAAAATAATCTGTTCAGCAACGGCAGGATGTGATACATTCGGAACTATTTGCTTCATTTTTGGAGTCACTTTTAACACTACAATCTTATTTACGTTCCAACTTTACTACCCTGGAAGAAAAGAAGCCAAATTTAGACTGGTTTCCACCTGAACCAGGGGGACATGGGGAAGCACTGAGGTGTGAGCAGAGAACAAAGGCACCCTCGGGGTAGAAGCAGTGCAAGAAAAGTTGCAAGGCCACGCTGATAAGCTGCAATGGTCGCCGTTGTTAGCACCTGGCCGTGAGAGACTTTTCGTGTGACATTGCCTGCTTTTGTAAAATCGTGCCCTTTTTTCCTCTATTGGCGAACAAGAGAGATTGAGAGAAAAAACTGCATTTGTTAAAGTTAACTTTGTGAGGTTTTTTTTTCTTTCTCTCTTTTTCCTCTCTTCGAGAGTATGTGGAGGATGTGAAAGAAGATAACAGCAGCAGAGAGCAGCAGCAGGGCAGGCAGTCAACCCCCCCCGCTCCCTCTCTAAGAAAAAGCACTGGGATAATACCCAGTTTGTTAAAAAGTCATGATTTATTGGGTTTTCAAAATGTTTTTATATACCCTTTTAGAGTTAATTTTGTGTTTTAAGTAATTATGAGTTTATGCAATTGCAGTTTTTAGGATTTTACTAGAGAAGTTATTGTGATTCTTTGAACTTTAAAAAAAAAAAAAAAAAGTGTTTAAAGTGTTTAACAGAAGTTGCCTTGCAATAATTGGTTTTAGAACCTAAGGTTAAAACATGGTATGATTTACAGCTTCTAAGAAAACCTTCCAATTAATGTTATCTACAGAAGAGATTTGTAGTTTAAAAAATAATTAGTTAAGAGAACTTTACTGTACAAGACAAAGTTAAGTTAAAGTATATATTATCTATTTGCTTGTTTTTTCCACAATTTTAATAAGGTAATTTTAATGTGAGTCCTTTTGTTATATAAAACACATATAACTGCATATATACCAATTTTGGATTTTGGATTTTAGTTTAAGAATTGGACTTAATGTTTCTGAAAAGTGCTACAAAAGCTGGATGGCAACTTGCCAAATCCTGTGTTGTTGTGGTTTTTCTCTAGAAAAACTGCACTTTAAAATCCTAACCAATTTAAGCATATACTAGGTAAATTCCTGTTATGAATAAGTATTTTTAGTAACATATGCAGTTATGTGGGTTACTCTCAAAGCTAGATGACATAGAATTGTGATGTATTTGTTACATTTTTATAATCTTTATAGTGAATCCATGTTATTGTTATATTGTGTTTAAAAGATATATATCAAACTTTTAGCTGCTTTTTGTAGTAACAGAGAAAGATTAAGGTATGTTTTTATTTAATATAGATTAAGTGTTAATAGAATTAAGAATAGTCAAGTTTTATTATGTTTAGGCTTGAATGTTTTTAAGTTAAGTTTTCTAACTTAGATATTCTTTTAAGGTTAAGTTTCTTATTTCCTTTTGTTATAAATAATTATTGTCAGGTTTAAATATTGTCTAATTTGAATTGTTTTATGTTTTATTTGAGACACTTGTCTAAACTGCAAAGTATAGTTATTTTCCTAGAGATATGAAGATAGCCACAGCTGAAACAGCTGTGATAGAACACTGATGAACACCTACTTATGGATAGAAGTGAATGCAGTCTGTGACACCCTTGACTTCACTGGGAGTTCTATTGGTTGTTGCAATCTCTGCAGTTTTTGTTTGTTATAGCTTTCTTATTTTTCAGTGTTTCCAGAATTTTAAGAAGATGTATCATTGCTGAAGATCAGCTGCCATAGGAGAGGCTTCAGATTAAACCAACTGCTGCATGGTTTAATTGGTCTGGTACCTAAGGCTCCTGATAATTGCTTTGTACATATGCTATTTTAACAGTTTGCTGTGCTGTAAGCATCTCATAGCTGCTACTATTGAGAACCTTGCTTTAGAAATATGTTAAGAGGCATCTTTCCAGTTTAAAGCCTAAGGCCCTGGCCAAGCCTTGACTTTACCTGGATGGAATGTTTGCCAACAGATCCAGATGTTTTCTGTACCAAAAGAGTATTTGAGTCAGTTTTTGACTCAGAAATTTGACCCTATTAATACAACAGCTGGATCAATTTTGAAGTGAGCTTGGAGAATCATTTCCGAAGGTGATTATCCAGTCTTTCACTGATTTTTTTTGTTTCTGTTTGTTTGCTAACTATGGGATGCTGGTGCAGTGTTTTAGTAATTAATAGTAGTTTTATACTACATATGTTATTAATAATGTTTATGATTTAATTGATTTTTAACTGTTATAGGTTCTTATTAATTGTGTATATGGTTTTGACTTGATGTCAATGTTTATAACAGAAGTACATCTCATTTTTATTTCTTTTTAAGAAAACGGGGGATATTGATGCCCTAAAAGCATTTATGTAATTCATTAACTTCAAGGGGAGAAGTGTCTATGTTTTGTTGGCAGCTTCAAAAAGGTCACCTGTCCATCTGACCAGACTGTCTGCCTCTGAACACACGAGATCCAGTGAACAGAGATGTCATCACACAGCCTTGGTACTCCGAACATGGATCAGAAGTGGACCTGTCAGGACACAGTTGTGTCTGAACACTAAACAGACAGTTGCCAACAGAAATTTTATGTTGTTATTATGATGTTGTGTGTCTACCAGTTTTTCAGTTATCCTTTGTTTTAAGATTTAGAAGGATCTGAAGAACAACTTGAACATCAAAGCCCTCAGTCATCGATCAGCTGCCAGCTGACATCACGGAAGCAGTGAACGGTACAAGACTGAATTGTGTTAGAGAAATTCTGTAGAAGATCTAAGAAGTGTAGAGACTCCATCTAACTGTAATATAAAGCAAATTGTAGTTGTGTGTTTACCCTTTCAGCAAATTGCTTTCACAGCTTAGACTACATATATACCTGAGCACGTGTGTTAAAAGTAGATGGATAATAGTTAAGATAAGTTTAGCTTGTGTAAGTGATTATTATATTAGTATAAGGTATAAGTATTTCCCCTTCAAGAGGCAGTGTAAGCATCTTTGAAAGTTCATTTAACCATTGAAGTTTTAGCCGTGAGTTTGCAAACATGATGTCATTTACATGGTAAACTGCTTATGGTAATTGTGCTGTGTATAGTCCATGACCAACTGTCTGCTAACTAACATCCAAAAGCGACAGAACATATGGGTCACTCTGGCACACTTGACTGGCCAAAGGTCAATGTGTCTAAGCCTAGCCACACCTGGAGATCTTTTCACATCTGTCTCATAGGAGTCCCTGAATGGGATCCTCCAGCATTTAAAAGGTTTAGTTGGTAACGAGACTCGACTGAATCGATTGGCAA
>NC_142211.1:7584437-7600191 GCF_049639895.1 Pseudopodoces humilis | reverse complement strand
TCAACACAAATGAATTCTATCTGTTCCATAAGGTGGCCATATAAGTCCATTTGGCAACTTATATTCTGGCCATACATAATAACAATATTTTACCATCATCTCCATAGTTACTTCTGGGTGAATTCATAATCTGTCACAAGATCTCAGCATTCTCCCCAAGGGACTCTCTGGGGGTATTTATGGGATCATCATCCCTTTTGCCAGGACCCCTTTTTGGCTGTACCCTTGCAACCCTCCATGGGTGCCCTATTTTACCTGTGCTACCCTCCATGAGTGTCCTCCCAGGTTTACCTGTGCTATCCTCCATGGGTGCCCTCCCTGGCTCCCTGAAGATCCCATTTTACTCACTGGTGAGATTTTCAGTGGTCCTTCCCTGTGGACTCTTCATGGACCCCCCTTGTCTGCCACTCATCTGTCTCCTGGACAATCTCGGGAACCCAGTCGATCTCCCGGTGCTGGCTGCCACAAAGGGGAGCTGATCACCAAAAAACTGGGTGAAGTGCGCCTTCAGCTCCGCTCGCTGCCTGCCGCCCTGGACGGTGGAAATATCCCAGACCAAGCCCCCAAAAATTGTCAAGAAAATTAATCCACAAACACCAGAGGTTTATGTCCAAAAAAGGAGACAGAGGAGTCCTTTTACTTTATTCAAATAAAGGAAGAGGCCATGGGGAATTCCCCTGGGGTCTCTCAAATTTTTGGAGGGTGCAGCCCCCTTTTATCCTTATTCCCGGTCCTATGTCCCTTCTCTCTTTCCCCACAGGTTGAGGTACTTGAGAGGTACAGACTTCCTGGAACGCCTGATACCTGGGATACCTTCCCCCCCGCCCCCCACCCAAGCATAATCCCTTCTTAATTCTTAACTCTTGTGGAATTCGTGGTACTTCCTCAGTGCCTCTTTCATTCTTCAATGGAATCCATCCCATTGTTTCTGTTATCTCTTAGTGATAGTTTCATCTTATCAGCAGACCCACAGCTTGTTTGTAAATGTTATAAATCTGTATTGTGATATTGGCTTTTGCAAGTATTAGGATGAATATTATATGTTAAATACTTTTTGGCTACGTATGTACTTTTTTTCTTGCTAACAAGTTTTAAGCTTAAAGGAATCTTGTAGTACAAGGCAAGGAAACCCCAGAGGGCAAAGACAGTGGGGCCCAAGCTGTTATCAGCAGAAGAACAATAGAGGCACAGCTGTTATCAGCTGCCAGGACCAGGCCGGTGGCAGCAGTGGAAGGACGAATGTGAATCCCAGCTGTCACCAGGGCAGGACGAGGGGCCCAGACTGTTATCAACACTGACCATTTGCAGAAGAAAGGAAACCAAACTCAAAAATAATGATGATCAGCAAAATAATGGTAATCAGCAAAAATAAAAACCATACAGAGCATGTTCTAAATAGGCAGAACCAGGGAGGGGACATGCTAAATACTTCTTGAAAAAGTTTGAATATTCATTAAACCCTCACAGCAGGAGGGGATAAAAAGAATGTTCCCAAGATACCAGGTGTATTCCTGGCAACCCGCCAGGGCACCCGACCATTTTAACCCTTTGCTTTATTTCCTTTGTCTCCTAATTGTCTTTTTTGTTTATATTAAACTTTTTATAATTTATTAAGTGAACCTCGTTTTTCGCATAAAGACAAACCCGTCATCCCTGTCACAAACAACAACTACAGCATTAACAACAAAACAGATCTGGGGACCCTGTGACACCCTTCTTGGCCAACACGGGAAAGGATATAGGAGAGACTTTGCTTCACAGTCCCCCTCAAGCAGTCAGTCCCGGTGCTCCTGCAGGACTCGGCTGAACAGCCAGTTGGAATGGCAGGAATGAGCAGAGATCCTGGGCTGGTAGCTGAGGTGTATCAGCAGCTCCAAGGAGGTGGCTGGCAGTGCCATAATTCCAGGCAGGACAGGGGGTGCAAGGCCCACAAACGAAGATGGAAGAAGGACAAGAAGAAGCAGCAGCTCCATCTGGGTGATGGTGAATTCCCTTCTCAGCCGCAACAGCTCCCAGGGAGTGTCCTGCTCTGAAGCTGAAGAAAACAGCCAGCCCCCAGCTGCCCCCACCCTCCTTTTTATCTTGCGTCACTTCCCCCCAGGCCCAGCCGAACTCTTTGTGTTTCTCAAGCACTCACTAAGTACCAGCAATCAGGTTTTCCCCGAAACTAATGCGTAAAAAGTCTATAGGTGAGCCAGAACAAAAGGAAGGACATCTAACCCCTAACAGTAGACTACCTTGTAAGGTCCCAGAACTCACTGGACAACTATCTTTAAAGGGCTTACAGATTTTATGTACCATGAGTTAGACGCAGGGAAAAATTGCTGACAAGATATTCTCAAGAGGTCAAAACAACAAAAAACTTTACTGGCAACTTTAGAAATCAGAGAACCTTGTCAAAAGTTTAAAGCAATTTTCAATCAACATAAAGCATTTCACAAAGCATTAACTTAACAAACTCTAAGCCTATTCAATTCAGCAAACTCCAATCCATCTGAATTTAAGTTATTCAAACTTTGAGATGGGGGAATTAGAAGAAGTAGAAGAAAGAGAAGGAGAAATAGAAAGAAGAGATATAGCAAAGAATGAATATAGCTACCACTCCTGAGTTCCACTGGTGTTCCAGCTGACATAAAATCCAATGGAGGTAGGGTCAAGACATGCTCACCATGTGTTTTAGCTTAAGTACATTTTGGCTTTCCTAAGCTCTTCCCCCAGTTGGGATTTCTGGTGTGGTGGCCACTCAGGAGCTGGGTTAGGGGTTCCAGGGGTGGGATGTGGAGCACTGCCTCTGGTGTGCCAGTGATTGGTGGCCCCTGCAGGGGCCAGGCTACAGGCCCCGGTGGGGTGGGATGTGTGGAACAGGGCATCGCCTCGCCAGGGCAAGACTTGACTTGCCCCTTTCCCCACACATGCACCTGAAATGTTTTGAGTCAGCAATCCTTTATGTCTCTCACATACCTTCTATGTCTTCCTGACTGGCCTGGTTACTTTTTCCCATTGTGCTTGTTCCTGATGATAGAATGCTTCTGTATCATGATAGGGCTGTCACTGTGGATTTAAGCTGTAATTCAAGCTGAGATCCTTCAGGGCCTGAAAATTGATCTTTCATCTGTTTATTTAGTTCAGAATGATGCCTTTAACCTTTAAACAAGACTTTCTTCCAGACTGCAAGTAGCCATAGAGTTTGAGGCCTGATGACATGAATTCTAATGTGTTCATCTGGCAGCAACTTGCTGTTGTGAATTCATATTGTGATACTGTCTTTTTCGCAAGTATTAGGATGAATGTTATATGCTATATGCTTTTGCTATGTCTTTTCTTTTTCTCTTGCTAGCAAGTTTTAGGCATAGAAGAATTTCGAACATTAGGACTATGTCCTGTCTGTACAAAGCAAGATAACCCCAGTGGGCAAGACAATGGGACCCAGGCTGTTATCAGTGGCAGGACGATGGGGTCCAGGCTGCTATCAATACTGACCACCTGCAGGAGAAGGAACCCCAGCCCAAATAAAAATGTGATAAAGGGAAATAAAATCTTTAAGATGCATGATTCCGGGCATAGCCATGCAAAATACTTCTTGGAAAAGTATGAATATGCATTAAAAACCCCACAGCAGAATGGGATAAAAGGAGTGTTCCAAAGATATCAGGTGTGTTCCTGGCAGCGCACCTGAGCACCAGGCCGTTTTAACCCTTTGCTTTATTATCTTTGTCTCCTAATTGTCTTTTTGTTTATATTAAACTTTTTTTTATAATTTATTAAGCTAGTGAACCTCGTTTTTCACATTGCTCATCACCTTGCCAAAATAGTAATTAAGTGGTAGGTTCTAATACTTTGGATAACTCAAAAATATCATAGAACCTGTTTCATGATAAAGGCAATAATAATCTTGCAGGGCATCTAAGACATTATAAAGCTCTAAGTGTACATATACTGCAGTGAAAAAAAGCTATAAAAATGTTAGCATTATGCTCCATGGTCCCATGCCCTTTGGTGTGCTTCCATGAGACAGTGACCACATCCTCATCAATAAAATAACAAGAGGTCACATTGTAAGCCAGAGAAAAGAGTTAACCATATAACTCATCTGATGGTGTCAAGGTTGGCAGTGAGTGTTAGTAATCTGATAGATGTTTTATACCACTTCTTTAGTGAGTGTGAGGAGTGATTTATCACCAGGGATAAAAATTTAAAGGTATTCAGTATTTGTCCTAGTCTATATCTCCAGATCCCTAAGGATGAATGATCTAGTCAGGTAGAGATTAGGAAGCTGGTAAAGTATTTCCAGGAAATTGTATTCTCCCTTTAGACAAGGGAAAATTCAGAACAAAAGATTGCTCTCACTAGGACCACAAAAAAAATATTTCTTTCCTCCATTTTACTTTATGATAAAACTAATAATGACTAAAGACTGCAAGGGTGCTTCAGCCTGAACCCATGAATTGTCTATGTGACTTTTAGTAGAAATTAAAATTTCCTGAGGGAAAAAAGGCTTTCTGTCCACCACTCTTCTGCCTCTGAAAACTTCTGTTTATGAACTCAAAATCAAACACAGAGAAAACCCCTTAAACATTGTCTTATATATGCCACTGGGAGGAAAGATTCATACATCTTCCCCCTCTTCAGGCTTTCAAAATGTTTCTACAAATTATCTGAGAGAAGGTAAGAGATGCAACATGGCCAAGTTCTAACTGAAAATCCTGCGCTTTCCAGATATACGAGTGTTCTGATCTACACACACAACTAAGAAAAATGAACTTTTAAACTGAGTAACACATTGGTTATATAGAGCTTTTTTTTTTTTTTTTCCCTAAGAAAAGATGGCAATTATCATTCAGAATGTTCTATAATACAGTTTATTAACACAGCTTATGTCTTTTTTTTTACCTGAAAAAAAGCCATTTGAAAACAATGCGTTTTCATTTTCTTTGGAAATACTATTCAGTACTGTCTGTCCCATTTACTATACACAGGGCATGGAAGGGTTGTTGAGCAGTCAATATATGAGAATAAAACTGACACTTGATATAAAAGAGTAAATCAAAGTGCTGCTAGCATTTCAGGCATGCTTCTTGTTTAGTTTCTCAAATACGTTTTTTAGCAACTGAAAGCAAAGACAGAAAAAATGTTTATTTTATGAAAAGCATGCAATAGAATAAAAGCAAAGCCCCAAGAATCACACCATGTACCTGATAGCATTGTCCAAATGCTTCTTGAACTCATATAGGCTTAGTGCCATGACCAGTGCCTTGGGGAGCCTGTTCCAGTGCCTAACCACCCTCTGAGTGAAGAACCATTTCCTCATAGCTAACCTAAACCTCCCCGTCACAGTTTCGTTCCATTCCTTTGGGTCCTGTCACTTGTCACCAGAGATAAGTGATCAATGCCTTCCCCTTAACTTCCTCTCATGAGGAAGCTGTAGACAGTAATGAGGTCTCCCCTCAGTCTCCTCCAAGCTGAACAAAGTGATCTCTGCTGCTCCTTGTATGGATGCTAAATATGAGCAAAAGCAGGGAGCACAGTGCCTGTGGAAAAGCAGGCCGCATAACTTTCTCAGTCTCGCCTGAGAAAGTGGCCTGGAAAATCATAAGGAGGAATTAAAACAATCCTCAGAGCTAGAAGACAGCCTTGCAGGTGCTGTTTGTCAGTTTCTTGTTTTCTTGCAAGAGAAGGTCGAGGGGTGGTGTACCCCACTGACCAATGATGGCTATGTGTTAGTTCACTAACCAATAAGAGTTTTACCTTTCTGTACTTTCATGTATTGGTCTATAAAAGAAGATCTGAGGTAATAAACCTCACTGTCCTGATCAACTCACAAAACAGTCTGTGTCGTGCTTCTTGCCGTTCCCAATAGCACGACACCAAGGAGCAGACCCAAGGGTGGGTTACTGGGGCTGTAACTTTTTTGAAAATTCTTTTTGTTTCTTTTTTCTCTTGATTCTGCTTCACTTCTGTACTTTTTTTCACTCCTGGATTTCTCAGTCCCCTTTGGGCTGAGCTCCTTTGGGATACTCCCTCATGGGGAGTCCCGCTTATCAGTCCTCCAGGTCAGGACAAAAACTCCAAAGCCTGTTAGGATCTTGTTTCTCGTGTTTATTAGTATGTTATCACAAAACTTGGCAGGTCTCTCCAGACTTTCTGCACAAGGTCAGTTCACTGCAACCTGGCTTATTTCTTTATGATGGTACAAAATGGCCTTGTGGCTCACTTTGTGGCTCACTTTGGCTTTTAAAGCACAAAATGGCCCTGAACCATGCCCTTCTTTTATCTTTACACTCATTCTTATCCAATTAACAATAGACAGGTATATTATTTTTCTTAATGACCCAGTGACCCGACACCTCTGTGCTGCACTGTGGCATTTTCTATCCAATCACCTAGTATTACTCAAAAACCTCTAGAAGAAGAACATGAAGAAGAAAGAAGGAAAAAAAACCAACAGTAAATCCTCCATCTTGCCTTCTGCTTTCTAAACTGTTTTAAATTCTAAAGTTTAACTTTTTCACCCAGTGACTTAAGAAAACTCTAATCTGCACACACACTTAGCTTTTCTATCTAACTTTAACAGTTGTTTTCATGTATCACCATGAAAACACGCTTGTAAATTTCATATTGCATGAAATTCAATGTTCTTCTGGATCTCAGAGTTAGGTATCAGAAACAAGTGCACACACTCTGTGCCTCAGACTACAACAGGGGCAACTGATCTCCTATTGGATGTACATGCTAGATATACTAATTAATTAATCTTAGAAGAAAAGAAAGAAATCTGATATCTCGTGTGTGCATAGCCATATTTGTGCACCTGTGGTGGTGTGTTAATGACCAATGAGAGTTTTACTTCTTGGACCTACTCGAACCTGTCTATAAAAGAAGATGTGGAATAAAAAAACTTGTTCTTTTGTGCAACCCAAAAAAGAGTCCATGTTGTGCTTCGCCGTTCCCAATATAGAGCAATAGTGGTGCATTCCCCCTCCTCCTTTCATGGCTGCAGTGTGATCTGAGAAATGCTTGTTAGGCCTCAGCCTTGAAAACAACACCTGGGCTCAGTTCTTCTTGGGCTTCTGAGAAACACTGTCTGCTCCCAAAAACTGTTGTTATCTAACAAGCTTGTGTTTTCCTTATGAACAGCCTTAGGAAATATTCGTCTTGCCTGAATGGCGCAGCATTCCTGTTCTCACACATTCAAAGAAAGTGCAGACCCAAACTGTGGCCAGGATTGACCATTGTTATAACTAAAGCCCATTCTCTTGTGACCCTATAAACAGTGGTCCAAAGTGAAACCCTTTACTGTTCTCTGGGAACCACAGTGGGCTGCAACCAGCAACCTCCCTCTCAGAGCCAGTAAATTCTCAGGTTTGCTATACATGGAGGATCGCTGAACAATGACATGTCCTGGGCTGATACCTTCACTCCCTGAGGCCCGATCCTTCACCCATTGGGAGATGCTAAAGCATCTGAAGTGAGTATTTCACTGACCGCTGAGGCGAATTTTTCACAGGTACCTTGCTTGCGCTGGCTCTGTCTACGTGCATAAATGCGCATATGCTATAGCAAATCTGGGAGAAATGCTGCTTTCTTAGAATTTAAGTACCTTAAATACCTAAGTTAGGCCTATAATTAAGGTTAAGTTACAGGTTAAGTGCTACTAGGTGTTGATCTTTTACTAAGTTGCTAAATTCAACATAGAAGATAGAAGTTAGGTTAAATGCTGTTGAGACGAATGACAGATTTATCTTTACAAATAAGCTGTGGGTCTGCTGGCAAATAAAATTAGCACTGAGACATAAGAGAAACAATGGGAAAGATTCCACTGATTCATGAATGGAAAAAAGATATTGGCCTTTACAAACAAACTGTATGTTTGCTGATAAATGAAATTGGATATTGAAAGACTAAAGAGACAATGGGGAAACACCATAAATTCCATAAGAATTAAAAATTATGAAGGAGTCTTATACATTAGAGGGGAACTTTAGGTATCAGGCATTCTGAGAAGTCTGTACCTCTAAAATACCTCAGCCAATGGGGAAAGAGAGAGGGACATGCGGCTGAGAAATTGGGATAAAAAGGAGTCTGTGTCCTCCAATGTCACATATATTAGTAATGGCGGAAAGTGCGACACTGACTCTCTGGCTGGGTTGTACAAGAGAGCAAGGTTTATTATCCTAGATCTTTTTTTATAGACAGGTCAGAGAAGGTCCAAGAAATAAAACTCTCATTGGTCATTAAACTTACACATCACCATCATTGGTCAAGTGGAACACCAGCCCTTGATTGTTTCTTGCAAGTAAACAACGAGGATCCTAAACAACACCTGCAAAGATTGTTGTCCTTCTCCAAGGACTGTTTAGATTCCTCCTTATGCTTTGCCAGGCGAGAGTGAGAAGCTTGTGTGACTTAGCTTCACATAGGTTCTGTGCTCCCTGCCTGTTTTCTTGCATTTAGCATCCACACTCAAAAAATTTGAGACCCCAGGGGAATGCCCCAGGGCCGCTCCCTTTATTAGAATAAAGTAACAGGATTCTTCTGTGTCGCCCTGAAAACTCAGCTTCTGAGCTTGCTAACATAGTTTTCTAAGGACTTTCCCAGGACAGTAACTGTAAACATAGATATGTGTACATTCTTTCTGTTACACGTCTTCTGATGGGCATTTCTCATGGCCAGTGCAGTGAGAAAGTGTTATCCTGACCATCCAATCCCTGGCCATGGTAAGAAGCCTATAAATCCTGGGAGGAAAAATAAACGCTGCTCTTTCTTGCACCACACCTCAACCTGTGTCCGCGTGATCTATTGATCTTCAGCGGTAACATCTGGTGACCTCGCTGTGTCTTGCACGTGTGTTACAGAGTACTGTCTAGCCTGTGGCTATGGATGGTTTTGGGCTTTCCCTTACGGAGGGCCTGGTTCTGGAAATATGGCATGCGGTGTCTGATCAAAGAGGGATTGATGTTTCGTATGCTGACTTTCAGCGATTGTGTGAGTATGGGAGAACTGAGGGGTTTTTCCCCGTGGTTGAAGCGATTTTTTCGCAGTCGGCTTGGGAAGCTTTAGGCGATTCCCTGATCGAGTCACTGCTGGTCGGTTATCAGCCCTGGGTGCTCCGGCTGCTCGGGATCTGGCGAAGGTGCGGCTTTCTGAAGTCGGGTCCCGCGGTCGGCTCCCCCGGGATCGCCGGGGCCCCCAGCAGGTTGAACAGGGGAGCCGCAGGATCGGTGGACGTGACCCCACCTCTGCCAGCGCCGCGGCGGTGTAAGCCTGAGGCGGCCTTGGAGCCTTGCCAGCGGGCCGTCGGGGGTGCCGTGGACCTGGGGGGTGTAACGCTGCCTCGGCCCGCGCCCCGGCGGTGTAGGCCCGGGGTGGGGTTGGATCCCCGCCAGCAGGCTGTACGGGGCGCCGCGGACCCGGGGGGTGTAGCCCCGCCTCGGCCCGTGCCCCGGCGGTGGAAGCCTGTGGGGGGGTCGCCTTTTCCGTGCGCCCTCCCGGCACAGACAGATGGGGGGGTGCTTGAACGGGGGGCAGGGCTGCCTCTGGGGGATGCCTCAGGGTCTATCCCGTGTCCCTGCTGCGGCTGGGCCGTGCCTTGCCCCGCGGTGGGGGACGGGCCAGGCCCGGGCCCCACGCCGGCAGCCACGCACGCTGTTCCCCTGCAGGAGCAGCCGGCACCGCTTCTTGGACCTTTCGCCCCTGAGGAACCACTGCTGGGGGCGGTTCCAAGTGCTGCCCCGCCCCCGCGCCGGGAGCGGGCTGTGCTGAACTGCCTCCAAACCCCCCCGCCTCGGGTTCCCAGGCGTCACCTGAGCCTGCGGCTGGAGCCGGCCCTCCCTCGTCGCTTCCTGTGGCTGTGGCAGACCAAGGTCCTGAGCTGTTTACCACTCACTCGGGTGGTGATGCCGCGGGGACGGAGCCAGTGGCCTTGACGGGCCAGGGGTCCCAGGCTGCTGGAGCTTCTTCAGCTGGCCTGTGGACTTTGTCCTCCTGTAAAATGACTGTGCAGCTGAGCGTATCAGGCATTCCATTTGCTTCCAAATGCTTTGGTTCGGTGGGTGAGGGCTTGAGTGCTCTTCTTGTGGTGTGGTTGAATGTCACTGCCCAAGGCATCATTGCTCACCTAGGGGACGTTGATTTGGAATTCCTGGGGTACATTTCTGCCATGGGTTCCACACTCCTGCCTCCTGTTCCTATCCCTGCGGGACCTGGATTTGCTCACCTTGTGCCTTTTGAGTTTTATGTTTGCAGAGCTGAGACCCAGCTGTGGGGAGATGGTGGCTTTGGGTTCCCTGGACCTCCCTGGGTCACTGGACTGCTGTTCTGACAGCCAGGGGTCATCCTGAATGGGTCTGCACCCGGTCCATCCTTGGTGAAATGCTGTCAGAGACTAGCTTCCGTGGGTTTTGACACTGGCATGGACATCACGATTGTCAAGTTTGCTGATGGACCCGATGCTGACACATTCTATGCAAAGAAGAACTTGAGACTGACTCTTTGTTCAGCATTTTCTGTTGTCTTCTCTCATGATAGTCACCCTCCGTGACTTGATGCAAGGACAATTGGATCACAGTGATCTGGAGTTTCGACCAGTCCCTGGGACATTCCTGTTTTCTGTATCAAGAAGAAGTCTGGGAAATGGAGGTTATTACAATACCTCCAGGAAGTTAATGCTATGATGGAAAGCATGGGGATGTTGCAGGCTAGCATGCCTTTACTTGCCATGCTTCCTCCTGATTGGCTAGTCCTCATTGTGGATCTGAAGGATTGTTTTTTACGATTCCTTTGCATCCCGATGACAGACCGAAATTTGTCTTTTTGGTGTCAGCTGTCATTAATGCTGGGCCCACACAGAGATATCAATGGAGATTTTGCCATAAGGCATGCAAAATTTGCCCGCATTTGCCGATGATAAGGGGCTCTAGCCCTCTCTGGAGTTTGCAAGCAGTTTCCTGCTGCTCGTCTCTACAACCTCCCTGAAATTATTTGAGGGTCAAAAATAATTTGGGACAAACAGTCCCACATTTGGAGGTGCAATTATTTTTTTCTTTTGCATTCAGTGCAGACACTGCATGAATGGTGTCCAGATATTAATGGACTTTCACATGGTTGTGTCCCTATATGGGACTGACCACGACACAACTGTCTCCCTTGTTTGGTCTATTAAAGCGGGACTCTGATTTTAAAGTCACCTCTGACACTGACCCCAGAGGCACAGTAGATGCTGGAGGAGGTTCTGCGAGCAGTTTCTGCTCCTCAAGTTTATTACATTAACCTTTCCATTTATGTCGCTGGTTTGTTTTTAGGTTTTTTAGAGTCATGAGGCTGGATCAGCCCAGTTGATGGAATTACAGGCTGCTGTCATAGGATTTCATAAGTTTTCCCAGGCACCTTTCAATTTGGCCATGGATTCTGCCTCCGTGACAAAATTGGGAGCCATCCATAAGCAGGTGTTGATGTTGGACATTAGTTTCATTTATTTTTTGGGGTTTCTGTTGTTTTTCTGGTTTTTTGTTTGTTTGGTTTTTTTTTGTAATAACGAAAGGGTGAGATATCACCCTGAAATTACAGCCTTCTGATTGTATGGACTATTGTATTTTTCTATTATTTATTTTTTGATTGTTTATAATGTTGCTAATTTCTTTGTTCATTTTTCTTTTTTTTCCTTTCTTTTTGTTAAACCAAAAAGGGTGAGATGTCGCCCTGAAAACTCAGCTTCTGAGCTTGCTAACATAGTTTTCTAAGGACTTTCCCAGGACAGTAACTGTAAACATAGATATGTGTACATTCTTTCTGTTACACGTCTTCTGATGGGCATTTCTCATGGCCAGTACAGTAAGAAAGTGTTATCCTGACCATCCAATCCCTGGCCATGGTAAGAAGTCTATAAATCCTGGGAGGAAAAATAAACGCTGCTCTTTCTTGCACCACACCTCAACCTGTGTTCGTGTGATCTATTGATCTTCAGCGGTAACACTTCTGTCTCCTTTTTTGGACATAAACCTCTGGTGTTTGTGGATTAATTTGCCTGACAAAATAGGGGCTCTTGTCTAGGATATTTCCACCGTCCGGGCCAGTGGGCAGGGAGCAGAGCTGAATGTCCGCCTCATGCAGTTTTGGTGAACAGCTCCCCTTTGCGGTGGCCAGCACTGGACAATTGATTGGGTTCTCGAGATTGTCCAGGAGACAGATGAAGCGGCGGTCTGACCAGGGGGTCAGTGAAGAGTCTGCAGGGAAGGACCATTGAAAATCTCACTAGTGAATAAAATGGGATCTTAGGGCACGAAACCTGTGAGGGCAACCATGGAGGATAGCACAGGTAAACGACAGGGCACCTATGGAGGGTAGCACAGGTAAAATAAGGCACCCATGGAGGGTTGCAAGGGTACAGACAGGAAGGAGACCCAGCAAAAGGCATGACGGTGCCAAAATATCTCCGAAGAATCCCTTGGAAGAATGTGGAGTTGGTTTACACATTCTCCCACAGGTAATTAAGGATATAGACACCCAAAGGGGGCAATAAGGGAAAATCGAGAAGGGGTCTTGACACCCCATCCCCAGGGGGGCAATAAGGGAAGTTGAGAATGGGTCTCGAGAATCCACACCCGGGGGGAAACAAGGGGAGTCGAGAAGGAGTTTTGACAACAGGGCATGGACAGATTGTGTTGCTGTGTTGGTACAGAATTGGTTGAAGGGGAGTGTGGAGAGATATGGTTGAGGCAAGGAGAGGCAGGACAAGGCACGGAGGTGTGGGACCAGGAGCATGGGCTGGGGGCCTGTGCAGCTGCCGGGACTCCGCGCCGGGCAGTGCCTGACCCTGCTGCGCCCGGGCAGAGGAGGCAGTGGCCGCTGGCCCCATGAGGCTGCAGGATGTCCTGTCTGCCAACCGTGCCCTCTGGGAGTGCCGGAGCTGGGAGAAGCTGTTTGGACAATGCGGCAGGACAGAGACTGGCTTTGGTATACGGTGTGTGGTAGAGTGAGCACAAGGAGGAAAGGCGAAGGTGATGGCAGAATTTTTCCGGCCCAAGAGGGAAAAACCACAGGGCCCAAGGGGTCCCCCAGGACAGAAGGGATGGGATCAGCCCCAAGGATGTGGCAGAGGCATTCTGTCCCCAGCAGGGGACCCAACCCAAACGCAGTTGGGAAAAAATCAGTGTGCTATCTGCAGGGCAGAGGGACACTGGAAGTGGGAATGTCTGCAGAAACAACTGGACCCTTAGGAGGAGAAAGTCCAGATGATAATGGACATAGTTTGTTAGGGGTGTCAGGGGGTCCCATTTTACCAGGGACCCACCTCCCTGGAGTCTTTGTTAACTTTTAAGGTGGGTCCGGATCAAGAGGAGGTGTCTGTCCTAGTAAACACAGGGGCCTCTCGATCCAACTTAAATTTTATCCCTGAGGGAGAAAATGTGTTTATTGATGTGTCTTCCAAAGTGGTACAAGGGAAACGATTTACAAGATACTCTATCGTGAATGGAAAGCAATTAAAGGGAGGGCAGAGGTTACGGTCCACCCAGTCAGCGGAACTTTATGTGCTTATGAGAGCCTGTGAATTATGCCGAGACAAGACAGTGAATGTTTTTACTGATTCTAAATATACATATGGGGTGATGCATACATTTGGGAAACTATGGGAAGAAAGAGGGTTATTAACTTGTAGGGGAAAGACATCAGCTCATGAGTGTGGAGGAAACCCAGTCCTCTGACAGGCCTCCTCCTTGGAGATCTTCCACCTAAGATAAGACAAAACCACTTAGTCATGATGACTAAATTGTGGACCCCTTCCTGCTTTGGTGACACGTGCCAGAGATTTCCCAGGCTAGCTCTGATGGATTTTCTTTTTCTCTCTCTGGCATGGGCCAAGAGGGACCTGAGCCAGGGCTGCTGTTTGAGCCCCGGTTCGGGTTTTGAGCTTTCAGCCCTTCTTTGAACGTGTCTGTCACGATCCACAAGGTGGAATTTGTGATGTGGCTTTTATTTGATCTTAGAGTACAAAAGATTATCAGCAAACCAGGGACTTAAATAGCAAAACACACTTTATTGAGTGCTCATCAGCACTAGTATGCAATAGAGGGAAAAGAAGAAAAAGCAAAGTATAGGAAAAAGAGAGGGTAAGGGGATTATAGCTAGCAACGCCAAAGTCCGCTCAGTTGTCTATCGACACATAATCTTCTGTCCGTTGGGGACATCTCAAGGGAAGGTAAGTTTGGGGTGTATTTTTATAGTCTTTTACAAAGTGAGGGGCACAGGGCCAAAAACAGAGGAGATTGATGACCATTGTGATGAAGCCCATTGCTCAGAGGGGCAGGTGTAGGGTACAGAGCAAACCACTTCATACAAGCCTCTGCTCACCAGCAGGAACGAGGGCAGTGTACTGAGACATCACAGCAACCCCCTGCAAACAATCACTTGGCAAACATCCACCTCAACTAGGCCAGAACCCCTGTACCAAGTGTTATAAATCTGTATTGTGATATTGGCTTTCACAAGTATTAAGATGAATATTATATGTTAAATACTTTTTGGCTATGTATGTACTTTTTCTCTTGCTAACAAGTTTTAAGCTTAAAGGAATTTCATGGTACAAAGCAAGGAAACCCCAGAGGGCAAAGACAGTGGGGCCCAAGCTGTTATCAGCGGAACAACAATGGAGACCAGGCTGTTATCAGCAGCCAGGACCAGCCCTTAGAAAAGTTTGAATATGCATTAAACCCTCACAGCAGGAGGGGATAAAAAGAATGTTCCAAAGATATCAGGTGTGTTCCTGGCAAGGTGCCAGGGCACCCGGCCGTTTTAACCCTTTGCTTTATTTCCTTTGTCTCCTAATTGTCTTTTTTTTTATATTAAACTTTTTTTTATAATTTATTAAGAAAAGTGAATTTCGTTTTTTACACAAGTCTCTTGTGATACTCAAGGTCTTAGTCTCCATTCTCGTGATGGTCATGAGGCAGATGAGAGAATCTTCAGACCGTCTCTTACAGTGTCTGTTAGGTCAGATTGAAGGAATGAAGGGGAGAATTTCTTCTGGTTTGCAGTTCACAGATTTATTCTGTAAGGAGAAATCCAGGAGAAAAGAAAGAGGACGGGGGTTATCTGACCGTCACCTTTTAAAGGGTTTAACTCCTCGGGGGGGTTGGGAATTGTAAGAAACCAGTTTTAGAAGTTAGAGCTGGCAGGCACACAAACTTTCTACAAATGAGATACAGTCAGGTAAAAGATAAGCAGTAACCGACATGGGAATTCTCTAATTAATTTCTGAGGATTAGGGTTTTTTTTACAGGTGGGGTGGAGCCGCAGTAGGGGGAAAGGGGGAGATCGGGCGGCCCGATCTGTTTTTGGATGGGACACACAGGGAAAGTGGAAATACACGGGCAGGAGAAGCGGTGTGGAGACCCCGCGCCCATGGCAACAAAGAAGCAAATCTCCCCTGCCGACTCCAGTGGGCGGCTGCCACCCGCCAGAGCTGGCGGCGCCATAACAAAAGATGAAATTCCCCGCGGCGGTGGCCCTCCACGCAGGGGGCGGAGTGGGGGTGGCAAACTCGCCGCAGGGCGGGCGAGGCCGAGGCCGAGGCTGGGTGTCAGCATGGGGGGAACGCAGTGAGCCCACAGCGGGGTGAGGCAGCAGTGGAGGCGCGGGGCCGGGTCCGGCCCGGTGGTGACAGCAGGCATGGCAGGCACTGCCGCGGCAGCGGAGGAGGGGGGGGCGCGGCGAACCCGGCAGAAGCTTTAATCGCGGCAAAAAAAGCCTGGTGGGGCGGGGG